>NW_026725917.1:0-48514 GCF_029784015.1 Lycium ferocissimum
AAATTTTACATACCCCATAGGAAATTCCGAAAAAACCCCGTATCCCCAAGCCGATCGGCCCTTTGGGCCGATACGGTGGGCTATAGAGTGGTGTGCTCTTCATCCGCTTGTCTTCCGCGTACGCTGTCGGCCTAACATAAGGCGAAACGTAGGAATATCTAGATGTGCCGGCTTCTGCAGCTTCCCTCGATTACGTCTTCGTCCGCGAGAGTCTCGTGAACCATAAACGGGTGTTTGTCATATGATTTCTCGGTCGGGTCTCCTCTTCTAGAGCCACGTCCTCCGATGAGTACGCTCCTCGATGGAATAGGCGATGCTCTTTCTTATACCTCTTGACATCCTTGATCTTGAGTCGACGGGTGATACGGGTCCTTCGGAACCTCAACTTACGCTCCGTTAAGCGAGCATGTCCCTCTTCTCCGATACAATCTGCCAATTTAACAAAAATCATACCAAGAACGAGCTTTCCTATCTCGTTGGCCTCTCTTGCCGATCTATGATCGAAAGAAAGATGACATCTAAATATCCTATAGCTTCCTATTTATAGATGTGGTGCACGACACACCGATAGACTACTACTAGACACGGTGCGAACAACTCAGGGGGATGAGCTTACGTACCACTTTTGTCACGACCCAAGCCCAGATGGGCCATGACTGGTACCCCCGAACCCGGACACCGTGTACGGACTGCTAAATATCATCGAACCCGAGCGAAAACAATATGGCAATCTGTAAAAACATGCTGTAAACTCGTCATGTCATACATCAAAAGAACTTGTCTCTTGAGAAGCCACGGCTAACCAAAACATAACAAAATTCGCCAAGCGGATAAGAGGTTGCTATCTATACAAGGAATATCCAAAATGAACTACATACGCATAGGCGACCAGCCCGTATGTACACAACCCACATGTGTCTCTGAGACCTCTACGAGTATAACAAGGCCTGTGTCAAGGATGCGCTTGTACCAAAATGACTCAAGCCCCGAACAATGGAGCTACTCGACGGTGAGTACTTGGTCCTAAGCCCGAAGGATCACCAAGGCGAGTATCGGTACTGCCCGGGCATGAAAGCACCCCGAAGAAAGGGGGTTAGTATGAAAAATGTACCGAGTATGTAAAGCATGAAGTACAATAAGGAAGATCATGACTGAGCAAAAATTTGACAAGAGACGAGTATGATAGTCACAGATACCAATGCATCTGTGCCTTATAAGATGAGTCATGCATACATATATAATATACCATACCGACCCCTAGTGAGGGACTCGGTGAAATAATCATATATATCTAGTACCGGCCCTCTAGTGAGGGACTCGATGAAATATAATACGTGCCGTCCTCGTGAGGGACTCGGTGAAATAGTCATATACGAGTACCCCGAGCCCATTGGGACTTGGTGAAATATATAATATACATACTCGACCCTCTAGTGAGGGACTCGGTGAACAATGCAATGAAGCGCCACACGATTACATACCGACCCCGAGGACTCGGTGAATGATATATTAACGGTATGCACGAGTAGAATATCATGAGCAACAATATGCAAACTAAATCATCATACGAGACTCGATAGAATAATCGGAATGAACCAACACTTGAGAATTAAAGACGACTATACACATGTCAAGCACTATTGAGAACTAGAGTTCCTTGGAGTCATATATGTTCGTTGTTCGCTCAGTTTATGTAATTCATGCCATAAAGAAAGAAAGGGTAACTTTACATAAACTTTGGAGCCTTTAGAAGTAGAGTCATCATCAATGAATAAAATTGAGAAAATCTAGATATAGCTCCACATTCTCATACTCACTTTGAAATTATACACTTGAGTTCTGAAAATACAAAATCATCATTATTGTCGTCACCATCGTAAAATCATTCCTATCATTGACATCATGAGATGTTTTAAGAACCATGGACTTTTAGCTTTTGAAGACAAGAAGGTTATGGAAACATTTATGAAGTCATACCATAGGAATCATGCCTTCGAAAGAAAAGGGACGAGCCTTAACATACCTGTTACGCCACCAACTACTTACGCTTATTCGTCTGAGCCCGCAATTCTACATATAAGACCATTCATACTATGATTAGGTCCATTATCATATACTTATCCTAAGCCTTCAAATAATTCTTCCTAAAATACGCAAAATTTGTGTGTCTCCTCATTTATATGCTTAGTCGAGAATCGTAATTCAGCAACCAACAACAACAGCATCAATACCAACATCAATAACATCATTTCATGACAATATGTACCCATAAAACGAGCCCCACACTATTTTTCAACTTTAACTAACTTGACTTACTACATAATTATTTAACGACTTTATCTCCGAGAATAAACCTTAAATAATACCAAAAGAAAAAGATTCATACCTTTTTTCTTGTTAAGACAGCAATATCCTCAATATCCACGCTAAAATCCACCGCAAAACAATACTAGAATCACAACCATGCGTTACCCGGACCTAAAACACTACTCCGCTACTTGAAAATTGCTCACTTTTTGATTCTCTCTCTCTCTCTTAAAATTTTTGGAATTTTCTGGGCAAATCTGATGAAAAAAGGGGGCTATTACCCTTTATATAGGGGTCAAATTCGGGTCGGGTTCCTTGCAGCGATTCTTTGTGGCAAGTCGATTGCTGTGCGATCTTGTAGCACGCGTTTTTGCTCTGTCAGCCGCACTTGTAACGTCCATAATTCTCTACTGCGATGTCTTATTGACGAGCGATTTGTTGCATTGAAAACTAGACTCGACGAACTTCATTTTAGGCTTTTGTTTCACTTCAAAACACTTCATATGCTAGAAGATATTCGCCCCTCAAGTTGGACCAAGGTTTCACACAAAACTTCACCCATCCTTTCTCCAAAGTCGTACTACTCCATTTCTTCCACTCATTTCCTTAAAAAACCTTCCGGTATACCATTATATACAACCTTCACTCATTAAATATATATAATGCTTGCTCCTTACATTCCAAAGTGATTTTACTTAACCATATCTCAACGTACTTATGCCTCAAATTTGATAAGTGCTCTTCGAAGATACGGGGTGTAACAGGGCTACGAGCAAGGCGAAGGCATGCATTATGTACATATTCAAATTCATGACGTATTAAAAGTTCATATGCACACACGTCATTCGAAGTGTTGGTCACGATGCTGATTAGTGCTTTACTCTTTTTATCATTCGAGTTGAGTTATATTGTTTCAGTTCTGCCTTACATACTCAGTACATTATTCGTACTGACATCTCTTTTCCAGGGGCGCTGCGTTTCATGACACGCAGGTGTATACAGACGAGCAGAAGACATTGCCTATAGGATCTTCCCAGGCTATCAACTGGATTGGTGAGCTCCATCTCAGTTCGGTGTGTTGCCGAGTCAGAGTAATTATGTTATGGTATCTTGTGTATGTTAGAGACTTTTGCAGACAGTGTCCTGTGGATAGTGCGTCAAGATGTCGACAGTTGTGTAAAGCGACCATGTAGGTCGATGTGTTTTATGCTTTGTTTCTAAAGATTTTATTGTAATTAAAGGTTTTCTTTGAATTAATAATAAGGGAGAAGTCCCTGATTTAACGAAAGGGTTTTATTGAAAAGTTTGTCATGTTTTACTTGACGGAAGCGTCATTTCATAAATTAAAGGTTCGCAAAAAAGTTGTTACTCATGGGTGGAATGGTAGTATGGCACTCAACCGAGTAGGGTTTTGGGTGTCAGTCGCGGCCCTCCGATTTCGATCGTGATAGAAGTGGTTTCAGAGCTGTTCGTCCTAGGGGTTGTCTGCAAAGTCGTGTCTAGTAGTGTCATGTTTATGGTGTGTTGCGCGCCATATTTATAAACAGGAGGCTACAGGGCATTTAGGATGGTTACCCTTCTTTCATATCTAAGATTGTGGGATGAGAGCCAAGTCATATGAAATGAAATTCCTTGCACTAACCCTTGATTTCAGCAGCAGAATGGTATTGACAAAGGAAGTGAATGATGATATTGGGATTATAGGGACAATAGAAGTTGAAGGAATCAGTACAGACGTAAGTACTGGCAAAAAGGATTATAAGTCAGATGTTGTAAGAATGTTGCAAGTATGATTGAAATGTATAGCCAATGAATGGAAGAGGAAATGACTGGGGAAGTATAAAAGGACAATCGATATTTGGCCCTGTAAGGCATTGCATGTATTTTCTGGGCTGCGTGCAAGTTTTTAATAGTAAGAAATATAAGGGACACTCTGCTTAAATTTTGCTAAAAATTTAAGGACAAGGACAAAATATTTAGGAGATCACGAAGATTATACGTCTATGATTGCTACAGATTGATTAATGGGAAAGTATGGGACAAGTTGATATGGAATGATAAGATGAAGATGACGCTACAAGTGGACATTGTTTTTTTTTTTAATCAAATATATCAATAGGACATGCCTATTGATTTATTTTATTAATCAACAAATAACAGTTGAAGTACAAAGATCCAGAAAAGCCAAAACAGGCAAAAATAAAGGAAGAACAAAAATAATAAAAAAGAAAGGTCCAAAAATGTTCGTTGCATCCTTGAACTCTTGTAATGATATTTGCCTCCCGTGTACAAAATTTCCATCCATGCTGCCTGAAGTTGCCGATGCTAAGAATTATCCAAGCTCCAGCTGCATTTGCATTACTTCTGATCATCCTAGCTTCAAAGTTCTTGATCTGATATTTGGATAATGTTGTTTGTCTAGATTCGGTGATCTTCTACCTTGAGAAGGAATATCTTTGTATTGCTTATATTTACCGATCCCAAAGAAGTATGGCTTGGTTTGCAATATAATCTGCTAGACTGTTTCCCTCCCTCTTGACATGTTGAAATTTAACCTCACACATTGTTAGTAGCTGTTTGATGTCTTCTACTATAACAATAAGCTGCCATGGAATTTCCCAAGTTCCTTCTATGATATTCTTCATCACCATGGAGTCTGTCTCAACTAGTACCTCTTGTACTGTCTCAACTAGTACCTCCTGTATGTTATTTGCCACACAATGATAGATAGCCTCTTTGATTGCCACAACTTCAGCTTCCATATTAGTTGTCTCATGAATCTCCTTTCCTTCTGCATATATCAGATCACCAAGTGAGTTCCTCAAGCAGTAGCCATATGAACTCCTCCCTGGATTGCCTTTACTTGCACCATCTGTATTGCATTTTATCATACCATCAGGGTGTTATATCCCGCATTTTGTACGCTGGGATATTCCGAGTTAGTTGCGACAAGTTAAGGGCAAGGCCATTTTCCGGTTTTGTTTTAATGTGCAAGCCGCTTATGAATATTATTATTGGCATGGAATGATAAGGGAGAACTTGGAATTTGGAAAGTGTTATTAGTTCATGATTTCTTGGAGAAGCCAAGTGGCCGTGGGTCCCACCCATGGTTGGCCAATTATTTTAAGCCATGAAGATGCACATGTGTACATCATATATTTGTGGGAGCCATATGTATATATATGTGTGGGCAAAATCGCATTTTGTGCGATCGGATAATTCGAGACAATCGCGGGAAGACGACAAGCGAGGCCATATTTTATTTTGTTTGGCATATGAGTTGCTTATGGAAAATTTAGAAGCGGAATTAATGAGGAAGGTCAAGGGCATAAAAGGAAATTCGCAATATGACTCGTGAAAATATGGAGAAGGACGAAGGGCAAATTTGGAAGTTGGAAAAATGTTTCATGAATTACAAAAACTAGCCCAAAGTATCATTGGGCTTGGAATTTTTTTTAGGAAAATTTGAAGGCCCAACCGGCCATGTAGGGGGATCCAAGCCCATATTGACTTAAGTGTGGTCAATAAATAAGATGACTAAGTCATCTTTGATCAATAATTCTCTAGAAATTTCAAGAAAACAAAAGAAAGAAAAGAAGGAGAAAATTTAAGGGGGCATTCGGCCATAGCAAGAATTCCAAGGAAAAATTGATAAAAATTCTCCAAAAATCATTTCCTACTAAGTAAAGGGTGCACAACAAGGTGGGGTTGTTGTTGGAACAAGAAGGGTTCAAAATCATCCAAGTTGCCAAGAGTTAGGCAAGTGAGAAGTTGAAGAAGAAAGGTAAATTCTAATCTTGTTTTATGTGTTGTACATGGTTCATATGTGTCGTAGTATGCTAAAATGGATGAAATTCATGAAAGAGAGGAACATGGCATATGGCCGTGTATATATATGTATGTGTAGGAATTGTATTTCAATTATTTTGTTTAGTGTTTGGTTGTTATTGTTGTGGATGATATGTGAAGAAAATGGATGTTGAATGAATTTTGAGAAGTTGTAGTATATATATATGTTGGTTTGGCCGTGAGGTCATGGTGAAGAATGGAAGAGAATGAGTCAATATTATTTAGTATTTTGCTTGTTGTGGTGTTGTGGATTCTACGTTGCTAATGAATGTCGAGGAACCTTAGCGAAGTTGTAGTAGTGAAGACTTGTTTTAGAAGTTATATAGATGGAACGTAATGTCTTGCATGCATGAAAAATGATGTGATTAGTATGATGTTGTTGGAATATAGTTTATGAGGTTGTTATTGTTTTCATTAAAGTTGAAAAGTTTTTGGAAGAAGTAGTAAGTTGATTGAGTATGGAAGTTGTTGGTATTGTTGTTGTTGGAATTGTGGTTGATAGTTTGGCCGGGTTTGAATTCCCGGATTGTGTTTGATGAGAATTTGACTAAATTAAATGTTGAGGATGGTATATTTACAGAGGAAGTGCTGCCGAAATTCCGGTAGCCAAGTGGTTCCTTAAGATTCTAACTCTAAGTATACTAATGAAAGTTTTGGTAAACATGACCAATTCGCAGATTTTGACGAGATTGCAACGTAAATTTGGAGTAGCAAAAGGAGTGGAAAGAGGTATGTAAGGCTTCACCTTTCTTTCTATGGCATGTCTTAGACGTACTAAGTCGAATACGAGCCTCGGGGACCAATCCTTTTCTCGGAATCTAAGATTGAAATTCGCTACTATTCATTCAGTAGAATTGAACTACAAATTGCGCAAATGGTTGGAAAAAGTTCCTAGACATCTAGAACTCACACAAATAGGACCCGATTACTCTAAGATCCTTATAAGGGACGCCATGAACTATAGAATACGTAAATTTGATACGCCGCCTCAATTGGCCGAGGTGGGCCCTTTTGTTCCGGATTTTCTTTATTGTTCTATTGGATTTATTACAACGTAGAATCTAAAGGAAACTTTTGGGTTATTATTCGACTACAAGATAATAGTTGTTTTTTTTAACTAGTTCATCGATTTCAAGACTTGTTTTCCTTTCTAAAAATTTGTAAATGTTTTCTAAATATTTATTCTTTTCCAAATCAAAGTTTACAATTTTTGACAAATCCTTATGATTAAAATGACTACTAGGACTCTATGATAGAAATGATGATGTTGAAGATGAGGAAATGTCTATGACACTACATAACATGACATGATATAATATAATATGATATATGTATATGAAATATGAATATGTACATGGGGATATGGGGGAAGGGACACTTGGGAACTGGAAAGGAATCTATGTTTCATTGCCACCTGGTCAGCTGGCTTATCATCCCGGACGCGGGATGCCCGGACGCGGGATATATGGGCGAGCCGATATATTCGGTGCTATGTGGGCGAGCCGACGTTGTTCGGTGCTATGTTATGCTATGATATACTATGATACGCTATGTTGTGCTATGACATACTATGATCCACTATGCTATGCTACGATATGCTATGATACGCTATGCTATACTATGATATACTATAATACGCTACGCTATGCCATGATATACTATGACACGCCATGCTATGATATGATATGATCTCCTATGATATAGTGCGACATGACATTATATGATAAGGTATGTCATAATGCGCTCTCTATTTTCTATGTCTACGATAAGAGATATTTTCCTAAGGTAAGCACACATAGTATCCGGCCTGAAAAGGGCCTTTCTATGTACAGGTTATTTTCTGACTTCATTATATATCCTCGGAACCTATGACATGGTGATCCTTACTTATGTTTATTCTTGCATAGTTTACCTCCACGCCTTACATACTTGGTACACTATTTGTACTGACGTCCCCTTCTTGTGGACGACGCGTTCATGCCGCGCGAGTCGGCGAGTAGACGGACACTGGTTTCTAGGAGTTCTATCGAGCGGATAGCGAGCTCCGGTTGCTTCGAGCCACGTCTTTTGGTACTACTCTTGTATATGTATTCGGGCACGTCGGCACTCGGCCCTTCCTATGTATATGTGTACTATGTTAGAGGCTCGTAGACTTGACTATGCACGGTAGATGTTTTGTGTTCGATTGTCCGGTTTTGTATAATGTATTGTCAAAGCTGGCTAGTCTATGTATATTATTATGTTACCAATGTATATTTTAAAAAAAAAAAAAAGAGTGGTGTAGTTCATATGGCCCACTTAGTAATAAAGGTAATACGATAGACAAGGGGTGTCCGATACAAGTATCGGGCGCTCGTCGCGGCCCTAGTTGGGTCGTGACAGAAGTGGTATCAGAGCAGTTCGGTCCTAGGGGTTTGTCTACGAGCCGTGTCCAGTAGAGTCTTGTTTATGGGTGTGTAGCGCGCCACACTTATAAGCAGGAGGCTGCGGGGCATTTAGGAAATATGACCTTCTTTGTATTCTAAGATCGTGCGATAGAGCTATGTCACCAGGCTTCCATATTCCTTTCCTGATCCTATGTTATGGTTTCAGTAATGCCGCCGAAGAAGCAAGCGAGGGCAGCCCAGAAGGGCAAGACAGCGGCTGGAAGGAGGGTTGAACGGGAGCTAGAAGAAGGAGAATCTCATAATGAAGCTCCCCCTGTACCAGTAGAGCCGGAAAGAGTTCCAGCTCCAGCCCCCGCACCTCCAGTTCCACCGCCAGCAGCTCCAGGTCAGCAGGTGGCAGAGGCCATCCAATTATTGACCCAGTTAGTAGCCGCACAGGCTCAGCGGCAAGATACGGACCCGGAGACGGGGCGAAGTGCCGGGGCCCGTGATTTTGTGCCCTCCGACCTCCCGAGTTTTATGGGTCAAAACCGAGAGGAAGACCCGAGAATTTTATAGACGAGATGCTGAGGACACTGAGGATTATACACGCTTCGGATACGGAGTCAGTGGAATTGGCGTCATACAGGCTGCGGGATGTAGCGGTTTTGTGGTATACTAGTTGGATAGCTTCGAGGGGAGCAAATGCCCCTCCCCCGGTTTGGCAAGAATTTACGGAGGCATTTTTACGACACTTCCTACCACGGAGGTTCGACGAGCTCGGGCCGAGATGTTCTTAAATCTTAAACGAGGAGGTATGAGTGTTCGAGAATACGCCTTCGTTTTAATTCGTTAGCTCGGTATGCTCCGGCCATGATAGGCGATAGGGGAGACCACGTATACCGGTTTGTGAGTGGGGGTGGGGCCACATATAATCAAGAATTTGTTTGACGGCTTCACTCCAGGATGGGATGACCATTACCCGTATCCAGGCCCACGCCCAAACCCTGGAGGAACAGCATCAGTCACAGAGAGGGGGACGATATCCAGACAGGAGTTCCAGGAAAAGGGGTAGATTTTCCGGAGCCAGGAGCGAATATAGAGGGGGGCAGGCACAGGAGCAATCTGGGTATTCGGGCCAATCGGTGGCCGGTGCCCCACCTCGATTTGCGGATGGGGGATTTGACCGCTTTGCCTATTCGGGACCGGATCGGGGTACCGCGAGCTTCGGGGTCCCGATGCAGCCGATTCCCGGCGGGGACCGGGCAACCCCCACTACGGTGTGCTCGATGTGGCAGACCACACTCCGGGCAATGTTATCGCGAGACGGGTGCGTGTTATGCACGCGGACGGATGGACCATTTGATGCGAGATTGTCCGCTAAGAAATGAAGGAAGCGAGCGCGCCGCCGCCGGGTCGGCGGTGGGTTCGTCACCGTCCGTGCGCCCTCGGGACGAGCCCCTCGAGGCACCGGCGGTCGGGGCGGCGGGAGGAGGGGCATCCAGTTCAGCCGGCCCTCCACACCGCATATATGCATTGGCGGGACGACAGGATCCCGAACCCTCCCCAGATGCTGCTACAGGTATCTTATCAGCATTTTTCTATTACATGTATACGTTAGATTGACCCCGATTCTATTATATTGTTTACCGCTCATGGTATTATTGAATATAGGGGGAATTCGGAAAATTGGGACGAAAAGTAACCATACGTACAGGTAACAGTGAATACTAGAGACTGCGGAGGGTAGAACTGTAAATAAAAAGAACGAGATGTGTTACGTGGGCGTTTTAAAAACTACTAAGACCCCGACTTGTCCTATGTTATGTGATATAAGCAGTGCGAGGGAGTGGAGGCGAAAATACTAAGGCTAAGACGCCGAGATGCGTTAAGATTTCAAGGTTAAGCGTGCTAGGGTGAGAGTAATTTCACGATGGGTGACCCCCTGGGAAATATGCTAAGGATGTCATAAACAAGGGAACAAGAGACGAATGCGAAATTAGGCAGCCTAATGTAAATTAGAGAGTGTGGGGTGGTTAGAGACCCTATAAAAGTCATGTAGGCGGAGACAGATTAAACTACCAGAAGGGGAAGGCACGTTGAACCTAAAGTGGACTATGACGGTTCAAGATTCAGTACAGGAGACTCGTTAACGCAGAGCCGGCGTTCGGAGTTAAAGCAATTGATCTATGACTTAAAGGCAACCTAAGCTTCTAGAATGAATATGTTGAACGATATGTGAGATATCTACGAAGGAGACCTCCCCGAAGTATCATAATGCACTATGAGGTCAGTTTAACATTCGAGGACGAATGTCCTAAAGGGGGGGAGGATGTTATATCCCGCATTTTGTGCGATCGGATAATTCGAGACAATCGCGGGAAGACGACAAGCGAGGCCATATTTTATTTTGTTTGGCATATGAGTTGCTTATGGAAAATTTAGAAGCGGAATTAATGAGGAAGGTCAAGGGCATAAAAGGAAATTCGCAATATGACTCGTGAAAATATGGAGAAGGACGAAGGGCAAATTTGGAAGTTGGAAAAATGTTTCATGAATTACAAAAACTAGCCCAAAGTATCATTGGGCTTGGAATTTTTTTAGGAAAATTTGAAGGCCCAACCGGCCATGTAGGGGGATCCAAGCCCATATTGACTTAAGTGTGGTCAATAAATAAGATGACTAAGTCATCTTTGATCAATAATTCTCTAGAAATTTCAAGAAAACAAAAGAAAGAAAAGAAGGAGAAAATTTAAGGGGGCATTCGGCCATAGCAAGAATTCCAAGGAAAAATTGATAAAAATTCTCCAAAAATCATTTCCTACTAAGTAAAGGGTGCACAACAAGGTGGGGTTGTTGTTGGAACAAGAAGGGTTCAAAATCATCCAAGTTGCCAAGAGTTAGGCAAGTGAGAAGTTGAAGAAGAAAGGTAAATTCTAATCTTGTTTTATGTGTTGTACATGGTTCATATGTGTCGTAGTATGCTAAAATGGATGAAATTCATGAAAGAGAGGAACATGGCATATGGCCGTGTATATATATGTATGTGTAGGAATTGTATTTCAATTATTTTGTTTAGTGTTTGGTTGTTATTGTTGTGGATGATATGTGAAGAAAATGGATGTTGAATGAATTTTGAGAAGTTGTAGTATATATATATGTTGGTTTGGCCGTGAGGTCATGGTGAAGAATGGAAGAGAATGAGTCAATATTATTTAGTATTTTGCTTGTTGTGGTGTTGTGGATTCTACGTTGCTAATGAATGTCGAGGAACCTTAGCGAAGTTGTAGTAGTGAAGACTTGTTTTAGAAGTTATATAGATGGAACGTAATGTCTTGCATGCATGAAAAATGATGTGATTAGTATGATGTTGTTGGAATATAGTTTATGAGGTTGTTATTGTTTTCATTAAAGTTGAAAAGTTTTTGGAAGAAGTAGTAAGTTGATTGAGTATGGAAGTTGTTGGTATTGTTGTTGTTGGAATTGTGGTTGATAGTTTGGCCGGGTTTGAATTCCCGGATTGTGTTTGATGAGAATTTGACTAAATTAAATGTTGAGGATGGTATATTTACGGAGGAAGTGCTGCCGAAATTCCGGTAGCCAAGTGGTTCCTTAAGATTCTAACTCTAAGTATACTAATGAAAGTTTTGGTAAACATGACCAATTCGCAGATTTTGACGAGATTGCAACGTAAATTTGGAGTAGCAAAAGGAGTGGAAAGAGGTATGTAAGGCTTCACCTTTCTTTCTATGGCATGTCTTAGACGTACTAAGTCGAATACGAGCCTCGGGGACCAATCCTTTTCTCGGAATCTAAGATTGAAATTCGCTACTATTCATTCAGTAGAATTGAACTACAAATTGCGCAAATGGTTGGAAAAAGTTCCTAGACATCTAGAACTCACACAAATAGGACCCGATTACTCTAAGATCCTTATAAGGGACGCCATGAACTATAGAATACGTAAATTTGATACGCCGCCTCAATTGGCCGAGGTGGGCCCTTTTGTTCCCGGATTTTCTTTATTGTTCTATTGGATTTATTACAACGTAGAATCTAAAGGAAACTTTTGGGTTATTATTCGACTACAAGATAATAGTTGTTTTTTTTAACTAGTTCATCGATTTCAAGACTTGTTTTCCTTTCTAAAAATTTGTAAATGTTTTCTAAATATTTATTCTTTTCCAAATCAAAGTTTACAATTTTTGACAAATCCTTATGATTAAAATGACTACTAGGACTCTATGATAGAAATGATGATGTTGAAGATGAGGAAATGTCTATGACACTACATAACATGACATGATATAATATAATATGATATATGTATATGAAATATGAATATGTACATGGGGATATGGGGGAAGGGACACTTGGGAACTGGAAAGGAATCTATGTTTCATTGCCCACTGGTCACCGGCTTATCATCCGGACGCGGGATGCCCGGACGCGGGATATATGGGCGAGCCGATATATTCGGTGCTATGTGGGCGAGCCGACGTTGTTCGGTGCTATGTTATGCTATGATATACTATGATACGCTATGTTGTGCTATGACATACTATGATCCACTATGCTATGCTACGATATGCTATGATACGCTATGCTATACTATGATATACTATAATACGCTACGCTATGCCATGATATACTATGACACGCCATGCTATGATATGATATGATCTCCTATGATATAGTGCGACATGACATTATATGATAAGGTATGTCATAATGCGCTCTCTATTTTCTATGTCTACGATAAGAGATATTTTCCTAAGGTAAGCACACATAGTATCCGGCTCGAAAAGGGCCTTTCTATGTACAGGTTATTTTCTGACTTCATTATATATCCTCGGAACCTATGACATGGTGATCCTTACTTATGTTTATTCTTGCATAGTTTACCTCCACGCCTTACATACTTGGTACACTATTTGTACTGACGTCCCTTCTTGTGGACGCCGCGTTCATGCCGCGCGAGTCGGCGAGGTAGACGGACTCCGGTTTCTAGGAGTTCTATCGGCGGATAGCGAGCTCCGGTTTCGGAGCCACGGTCTTTTGGTACTACTCTTGTATATGTATTCGGGCACGTCGGCACTCGGCCCTTCCTATGTATATGTGTACTATGTTAGAGGCTCGTAGGCTGACTATGCACAGTAGATGTTTTGTGTTCTGATTGTCCTGGTCGCTGTATAATGTATTGTCAAAGCTGGCTAGTCTATGTATATTATTATGTTACCAATGTATATTTTAAAAAAAAAAAAAAAGAGTGGTGTAGTTCATATGGCCCACTTAGTAATAAAGGTAATACGATAGACAAGGGGTGTCCGATACAAGTATCGGCGCTAAATCGCGGCCCCTAGTTGGGTCGTGACAATATATATGAGTTTAAGTCATAACCAAAAAAACCCGTCACTCTCCACCTTAGAATTTTCAAGAAACATGAAGAAAAACAAAGAAGGAGCAAACGGCCCTGGTGCAGCCGAATCAGAATCCCAACATTTGATCAAGAAAAATTATTTCTTTCAAGCTTTTCAACTAATTGAAGGGCCCTCATTAACATGAACTAGTTGTTGGAGCAAGAGAGGCATTTGTTTTCACAAACTACAAGCCTAGCCGTGGGAGAAGTTGAAGGAAAAGGTAAGGTTCAATCTTATTTTTCATATGTATGCATGATTTGTGGATGTTGTGGAGTGTGTAAATGAATGAAGCTCATGAAGTTGTAGTGAGTTGTGTGTGGCCATGTGTATGTTAGGTTGTATAGGGATGAAGAACTAATTTATTTAGCATGTTTGGATTGTGTATTATGGATAGTTGTACGTGTGGTAGAATGTGCGGAAATGAATGAACTTCATGAAATTGTGTATGTTGAAGCTTGGCCGTGTAGGGGCTGTTTTTGGTGGAATATGATGAGCTAATGTTATGTAGTATTTTGGGTGTCGTTCGTTGTGGATTATGTAATGAAAATGAAGGTTTAATAATTCAAATGGAAATTGTAAATCGTGTGGGCTGTTTGGAAGCTAATATAATTGTAATATGATTTCTTGTGTTGATGGAAATGATGACGCTAATGTATGGAATTGTCGAGGTAGTGTATGAATTTGGAAGAAAAGAAACGTATTGTTGTTGCCTCTATGGAAGTTGGTAGTTTCGGGTGAAGTGGTATATGGTTTGGATTGTTTTGAATATTGTATAAATTGCTTGGAATGTTCTTAAATCATATTTGAATGGTTGCGGATTAGTAATCGAATATGTGAGCATTGGTATTGAATTGATCGTATGTAGTTTATTTGACTATAAAGGAAATGTTGTCGAATTGTGTAGAAAGGAATTATTGATGTTAGAATGCGTTTCGGATCACTCATGGATATTGTTATTATGATTGTTGGTATGGTTGTTGATGATTGTTTTGGCCGAGTTTGATTCTCGGGGTTGATGGATTTATAGGGGAAATGCTGCCCAAATTTCCGTAGACAAAGTGTTAGTTTGAAATCGGATTCTTAAGTGCTTATGGCTAATGGTTGATAACTAATGACGTGATTGTAGATCGTGAGAAGCCAAGGCATAAGTTTGGATTAGCCTAGGGAGCGGCCAAGGTATGTTAAGGCTCGTCCCTTTCTTTCAAAGGCATGATTCTTAGATTACGATTTCATGAATGCTTCCATAACAGTTTTGTTTTCAAAAGAATTTTGTTCCTAAACGAGTCCGAAACTACGAACGCCCGTAACTTTCACAGATGGGCTCGGATCGCTTCGAAACCATCGTAGAAGATTTCATAACGAGTAATAATCTCTAACTTTCATAGGCGGGCCCGGATCGGGTTGATGGTCGTCCGTGGGCCCCGCGACTTTCCTTTGTTGGTTCTAACGACCTATTCTTGAAAGAATCCTGAAATGTCTGTATATTTCCAAATCGGAGGTTTATGACTCCGTAAGCTTCCATGATAACAACGATGGATATGTTTTACAATGACAACGATGATGTCAAAAATGAGAGTATTTTCCTACGATGAATATGATGATGATGATTCCATGTTTAAAGGCTCCAAGTCTATGATTTCAATGACGATACGAGAATGTTGAGCTATTTCTTGATTTTTCAATTTTATTCATGAATGATGACTATTTCTACAGATTCAAAAGTATATGAATTGGTGCCTTATGATCCTGTTTTATGTTTCCTCGTAAAGTTATTCTTCATTGACAATCTCACCTTATAATGATCGTTCCTTCAAGGTGAGACAAAGCGACCATGATTATTCCATAATATGATTGGAGGTTACCGACCTTACGTCACTCCGATAGATACATGACTTTCTTTGGGCTCCTCGTACATCTTGATATCGCTTATATGATATATGATATATGTATATGTATATGGGGAATATGGGAAACGGCGAGAGCATTATAAACGCGTAACCACCTGATCAGTTGGTATAACATGACATGATACCGTCCCGGACGCGGGATGCCGGACGATGGATATGTGGTTATGGATCAGTTTGCACGTTCCGCGGCAATATATTATATGGATCGGCCGCACGTTGAAGCAATATATTATATGGATCGGCTGCACGTTATCGCATTATATATATATATATATATATATATATATATATATATATATATATATATGGATCGGGCTGCACGTTCCGCGGCACTAAGCATGCGTGGTTCCGCCTAAAAGGCACTCGGATGTACGAGTTACTCTTTTATTACATATATATGGATCGGTACCGCACGTTCCGCGGAAATATAATATATATATATATATATACATGGATCGGGCTGCACGTTCCCGCACAATATAAAATATATATGGATCGGGCGCACGTTCCACGACTCGAGAGCATTGTTCCGCCTAAAGGGCACTCAGATGTGCAGGTTACTCTTTATCTCATGAAATGCCCTATGTTTTCGCCTTGTTACTACTCATGCTTTGTATCCTCTAACATGTTTTACTCATGCCTTACATACTCAGTACATTGCTCGTACTGACGTCCCTTCTTGTGGTATTTGCGTTAAATCCGCAATGTACACCCGGATGAGTTGAAGATATTAGCCGGGAAGATGTTCCGGCGGGATTGGCGAGCTCCATTTTCTCGTCTTCGCCGAGTCAGAGCATTATGATATGTTTTCTTGTTCCATGTTAGAGACTTTGTAGACAGTGTCGTGTATGTAGTATGTCAGTTTTGTAAGCGGCTCCATAAGCCGGTGTATTGTGATGCATTATTCTACGGGTCCTATATGATACCAATTTCGTGCTTGGATTTGAAAAGGATGAAAAGCAGGTTGTTTCTGAAAAGCTTTCATTATGTACTCATGTTATGCTATGAGGGCCCGATATGATTATGAGTGCCACGAGAGTCAGAGGGTTCGCTCGGCCCTAGGTAAGGGTCGGGTGCCCATCACGCCCTAACGAAAATTAGGGTGTGACAAAGTGGTATCAGAGCGGTTCGTCCTAGGGGTTGTCTGCAAAGTCGTGTCCGGTAGAGTCCTGTTTATGGTGTGGTAGCCACATTTATAAACGGGAGGCTACGGGCATTTAGGGTGGTTACTCTTCTTTCACCTCATAGATCGTCATGATAGAGCCAAGTTATAGGAAATGAGATTTCATACTAACTTTGATTTGAGAAAGAAAGACGTGACAGAAGAAAATGATTAGCGATGTTGGAAACTACAAGGCATGCAGGTAAGCCAAGGTATGAAAGATATGTGTCAAGTAAGGTGTTGGCATACGATTGAAATGCAAAGTTGAAAACTGAAAAGGAAGGTAAGTAAGAAAGTGTGACACGTGTAGCCGTGTTGAGCATATGAGGTAAATCTAATATTTTCGGACTTTTATGAATATTGAGAGCCCTGTGTGGCTATGATATGATACAATACGATGTGATATGTATATATGATGATGGCCCTGTGAGGCACTGTTCGTATTTCCTGCGTGCAGGTTTTGGAATAGTAAGAAATACAGAGGAAACTCTGCCGAAATTTTTCCGGAAATAATACGAGAGTAAGATGTAAGTCTGGAATATGTTTTGAAAGAGTCGTGTTAATAGTAACGATGGGAGTCGACTGAGCTACGAGTGTGGCTGCTCTTTAGGAGTAAGTTAACCAAGGAGTTGGTGATAATAACAAATAGGAGGCCGATAAGGATATGGTAATAAGGAATTTGGAACGGATTAGTGATGTTAAGAGATGACTTGTGATATTAAGAGATGACTTGTGATACCAAGAGACGGTTTAGAAAGGTGGTAGGTGCGGATAGAGGGATATTTATTAAGGCACCGATTGAGTCGATAAGTAGAAGGACAATATGACGAAATTATAGTTATGGGAAGTAATGATACGATTAAGGCCAGGGTATAAAGGAAAAGAATTGTGAAGGATGGGAACGTATTGATAAGACAGCTGCCGGGATGTGTTGTGAGGACGTTTCGGAATATGTTAAGGTCCCGACTTACCCTAGATTGTGTGATAAAGGTCATGCGGTGAGGTGGATGCGACCGTACCAACATTAACGCACCCGAGTTTATTAAAGCTTCAAGGTTAAGCGTCTTTGGAGTGAGGGAAATTTTAGGATGGGTGACCCCCTGAGAAGTTTTTGAAAAGTCTCACAAATCTAGACGTAAGAGGAAAATGAGAAGTTAGATTAATCTAAGGGAGATTAGAGTCTATGGAGTGGTCAGAAACCCTAAAAGGTGGCGTAGGACGGGCGGATCATCAGGTCGATAAGAAAGAGAAGCTAACGGGAGAAGGAGATAAGAAGAAAGCGAGACATACGTAGTAATAGGTCATGTTGTGTGACGGAGGACACGAGTGCGTAAGTGACGGAACGATGAAAAGCCAAGCTATAGGGAGTTGAGAAATGAGAAAAAAAATGAGTGCCATAAGTGTCGGGACGGCGGAAGGCCGGAGTTGTAAGACGAGGAGAAACAAGATAGAATAAATGCCGAGAAGATGGCGGTATGATACAGGCGGACGTGGATGAACGGAATACGTTTTGAAAATGGGAGAAGGATTATGTAGGAATAATGTATCCTGAATGATACAGAGAGGGCATAAGATTTCTCGTGTACAGAAGAAGAGATAGGAACAAATGGGAGAAATGATGAGGATGATGTATCCGGTTCGCGAGCCCCTTTTGGCCGGGGAACCGTGTATGGATTATGGTGTATGATGTGTCGGTTCGCCGAGCCTTTCGGCCGGGTACCGTGTATATATGTATGATATGTATTTCGAAATATGATGTGATACGAAGTCTGATATGATATATGATGATTTGATATGATATATGACGATATGATCAGTTGGTTTCAAACCTAGTGGTGGGGCAAACCCAATGATGAGGCAAAATCCCACACTGGTTTAGGCGAATCCCACATCGGTTAATGTCAGCTCATATGATAAGTTATGATGTGACGATGTGCTACGGTATGTATATGTATGAGTTGTATTTCGGAAAGATGTAACGATGGTCTAAGCCAATTACTAAAATGAAGTTAGTGCGGAGGCCAGACGAGGCATGGTTATGGTTGAATTAAGGACCTGTTTCCATACGCGGGACAGACAAGAGAAGAGAAGACGGGGTAGAACATAAGGACTAGTAAAGCGGCGCTGAGGCATTCCTTGGACTAATTAGAATACCTTCGCGTATTCTTACCGAGAGTGCAACATAATGAGTGACAGGAGAGTAAAGAGCGAGAGAGACCTTCGAGGTAGCAGACTCAAGGAGACACTTAGAATAACAGTGACAGTGGAAGTAGAAAGAACAGCGATGAGCGGCCTGGAAAATTTTAGAGAAAAGAGGAAATACTGTTCTCACGAATGGAAATTTGGAGAAGGAGAGTATGCCACTCTCATGAATGGAATAAAGGAATCCACTGGATGTTAGGAAAAGGTTTATAGACCACTAAGTGACTTGAATATGAAAGCATATGCTATGGAACTATATGAATTGTCAGCAGGAAGCTATACCCGACTACAATTATAAGGAGTCCGCACCGGAAAGCTAACAAGGAATAAAGACTGACGAAAGGACCGTTAATATGGGGAAATCGGAGATACGAACATTTGTGTTGTGAGATAATCGTAAGGGAATAAGAATTTTCATGGCCCTATGCTTTGAAGTTGTATGGCAAAAGTTGAGGGGTAGTAAGCAAAGTGCAAGAAACGGGAACCTGAATTGATAAGCTACAGACAATCACCGCAGTGCATGACCAAGAGCGACCCTTGTGCGAGGAATAAAGGATTAATTATAGAACGGAATAAGTATGAATAATGAAAGTAAAGGTAGCATGCGAGGTACACAAGCTTAAGGAATAGCCGTGTTACGAGAAAGGGAAGAGGCGTTTCCTATGGATACCCTATACCAAGATGGAACAAGTAAAGTACATCAAGGAATAAGCTGGAAAGGAGAAATGTGGCTGTGAGTTACGAGTCCGCCACAGGACGATAAGCGATAAAGTAAGGCTATCACCAATAACAAGTAAAGGTATGATTATAACTGTCTTTGCAATCAATGCTGAGTACAACATAAGAATAAAAGAGTATGACGTACAAGGGGCATTAGTTACGTAGGAGACTTAGATCCTTGATAAGACAGATGGCGGTTTAAGGAAAATGTATTTATAGTTACTGTAAGTCGATTACGGAAAAGAGAGAAATAACTTGAGATGGAAAGAAAAGGGGAGGATGACGCTACTAGTGAATGCTAACTATTGAAGAATGGAATAAGTGATACTACATGGATGGTACAGATGGTTGGACATACTATTATTTTGAGTATCCCCATGGGACAGAGTTGTTATTTGGAGTGGAGGAAAACATTGACTTATAATTAACGATCGAGTTAAGCAAAATACATCCTTGTTTGGATTGCTACGTTGGCTGTACTACTGAATTACGCAACTGCAAGATGAGTATGGTAATACTTCACATATGAGTTACTACAACTATAAATTATGGGGAATGGCATGAGTATGATGCAGTATAATAAGGAAATTGAGGAAAAGGGTACATGAATGCATGATTGGAGGTGAGGTAATGGATTTGCGAATGATATAAATAAGACCCTAAAAGGGGGGAAGCAAGTAAGGAAAGAATGAGGAAGACAAAAAAAAATTTGGGTAAGAGTGGGACACTAGTTGAATTCCGGTCAAATACACGAAGGCAAAGGAGTGGAAAGAATGGATTGCAGGCAACAAAGGAGTTAAGTAGGAATAAAAGAGATTGACGTATGTGTTAAGGTATGATTAGACGACTGATAATCAGACCCAAAAAGGGGGATGACTATTCCTAAGGAGGAGAAGATGCTACACCCCGTACTTCCCGTACCTTGGGATCCGTTGAAGATATGGTCAATAAAGAGGCAAAGTTATAGGCGCTTGGGTTACGATTATAAGGATCCGAGTTTACGTAACGGTCATGGAAGGATTTAGAAGATCGGTGCATTAAGGGATCGATGAATGAACTGTATGTGATGGCTATAAAAAGGGAGCTTCCCTGAGGTGCTTAGGAGACCCCGTACGACTAGTTGAACATTCGAGGACGAATGTTCTAAAGGGGGGAAGGATGTTATATCCCGCATTTTGTACGCTGGGATATTCCGAGTTAGTTGCGACAAGTTAAGGGCAAGGACATTTTTCGGTTTTGTTTTAATGCGCAAGCCGCTTATGAATATTATTATTGGCATGGAATGATAAGGGCGAACTTGGAATTTGGAAAGTGTTATTAGTTCATGATTTATTGGAGAAGCCAAGTGGCCATGGGTCCCACCCATGGTTGGCCAATTATTTTAAGCCATGAAGATGCACATGTGTACATCATATATTTGTGGGAGCCATATGTATATATATGTGTGGGCAAAATTCATGACCATGCAAGACTTAGTCATCTTTGATGACATAAGGAAATTTCTAGAAAATTGGAGAAAATTAGAGAAAAAAAAAAAGAGGAAGGAGCACATGACCGGCCATGTGCTCCCATATATATATATATGGGTTTAAGTCATAACCAAGCAAAACCCATCACTCTCCACCTTAGAATTTTCAAGAAACATGAAGAAAAACAAAGAAGGAGCAAACGGCCACAAGGGCTGGCCGAATCCCAAGTCCAACATTTGATCAAGAAAAATTATTTCTTTCAAGCTTTTCAACTAATTGAAGGGCCCTCATTAACATGAACTAGTTGTTGGAGCAAGAGAGGCATTTGTTTTCACAAACTACAAGCCTAGCCGTGGGAGAAGTTGAAGGAAAAGGTAAGGTTCAATCTTGTTTTTCATATGTATGCATGATTTGTGGATGTTGTGGAGTGTGTAAATGAATGAAGCTCATGAAGTTGTAGTGAGTTGTGTGTGGCCGTGTGTATGTTAGGTTGTATAGGGATGAAGAACTAATTTATTTAGCATGTTTGGATTGTGTATTATGGATAGTTGTACGTGTGGTAGAATGTGCGGAAATGAATGAACTTCATGAAATTGTGTATGTTGAAGCTTGGCCGTGTAGGGGCTGTTTTTGGTGGAATATGATGAGCTAATGTCATGTAGTATTTTGGGTGTCGTTCGTTGTGGATTATGTAATGAAAATGAAGGTTTAATAATTCAAATGGAAATTGTAAATCGTGTGGCTGTTTGGAAGCTAATATAATTATAATATGATTTCTTGTGTTGATGGAAATGATGACGCTAACGTATGGAATTGTCGAGGTAGTGTATGAATTTGGAAGAAAGAAACGTATTGTTGTTGCCTCTATGGAAGTTGGTAGTTTCGGGTGAAGTGGTATATGGTTTGGATTGTTTTGAATATTGTATAAATTGCTTGGAATGTTCTTAAATCATAGTTGAATGGTTGCGGATTAGTAATCGAATATGTGAGCATTGGTATTGAATTGATCGTTTGTAGTTTATTTGACTATAAAGGAAATGTTGTCGAATTGTGTAAAAGGAATTATTGATGTTAGAATGCGTTTCGGATCACTCATGGATATTGTTATTATGATTGTTGGTATGGTTGTTGATGATTGTTTTGGCCGAGTTGAATTCTCGGGGTTGATGGATTTATAGGGGAAATTGCCCAAATTTCCGTAGACAAAGTGTTAGTTTGAAATCGGATTCTTAAGTGCTTATGGCTAATGGTTGATATCTAATGACGTGATTGTAGATCGTGAGAAGCCAAGGCATAAGTTTGGATTAGCCTAGGGAGCGACCAAGGTATGTTAAGGCTCGTCCCTTTCTTTCAAGGGCATGATTCTTAGATTACGATTTCATGAATGCTTCCATAACAGTTTTGTTTTCAAAAGAATTTTGTTCCTAAACGAGTCCGAAACTACGAATGCCCGTAACTTTCACAGATGGGCTCGGATCGCTTCGAAACCATCGTAGAAGATTTCATAACGAGTAATAATCTCTAACTTTCATAGGCGGGCCCGGATCGGGTTGATGGTCGTCCGTGGGCCCCGCGACTTTCCTTTGTTGGTTCTAACGACCTATTCTTGAAAGAATCCTGAAATGTCTGTATCTTTCCAAATCGGAGGTTTATGACTCCGTAAGCTTCCATGATAACAACGATGGATATGTTTTACAATAACAACGATGATGTCAAAAATGAGAGTATTTTCCTACGATGAATATGATGATGATGATTCCATGTTTAAAGGCTCCAAGTCTATGATTTCAATGACGATACGAGAATGTTGAGCTATTTCTTGATTTTTCAATTTTATTCATGAATGATGACTATTTCTACAGATTCAAAAGTATATGAATTGGTGCCTTATGATCCTGTTTTATGTTTCCTCGTAAAGCTATTCTTCATTGACAGTCTCACCTTATAATGATCGTTCCTTCAAGGTGAGACAAAGCGACCATGATTATTCCATAATACGATCGGAGGTTACCGACCTTACGTCACTCCGATAGATACATGACTTTCTTTGGGCTCTCATGCATACTGCTTATATGATATATGAATATGACATATGTATATGATATATGTATATGTATGTATATGGGGAATATGGGAAAGGGAGAGAGCGTTATAAACGCGTAACCACCTGATCAGTTGGTATAACATGACATGATACCGTCCCGGACGCGGGATGCCCAGACGCGGGATATGTGGTTATGGATCGGGCTGCACGTTCCGCAGCAATATATTATATGGATCGGGCTGCACGTTCCGCAGCAATATATTATATGGATCGGGCACGCACGTTATTATATATATATTATATATATATATATATATATATATATGGATCGGGCTGCACGTTCCGCAGCACTAAGCATGCATGGTTCCGCCTAAAAGGCACTCAGATGTACAGGTTACTCTTTTATTACATATATATGGATCGGCCTGCACGTTCCGCGGCAATATAATATATATATATACATGGATCGGGCTGCACGTTTCGCAAAATATATATGGATCGGGCTGCACGTTCCGCAGCACTAAACAGGCATGGTTCCGCCTAAAAGGGCACTCAGATGTGCAGGTTACTCTTTATCTCATGAAATGCCCTATGTTTTCGCCTTGTTACTACTCATGCTTTGTATCCTCTAAAATGTTTTACTCATGCCTTACATACTCAGTACATTGCTCCTCGACGTCCCTTCTTGTGGACGCTGCGTTCATGCCGCGTGGTACACCCAGATGAGTTGAAGATATTAGCGAAGATGTTCCGGCGGGATTGGCGAGCTCCATTTTCTCCGGAGGCCGCCGAGTCGAGCATTATGATATGGTTTCATGTTCCATGTTAGAGACTTTGCAGATAGTGTCGTGTATGTAGTATGTCAGTTTTGTAAGCGGCTCCATAAGCCGGTGTATTGTGATGCATTATTCTACGGGTCTTATACGATCACAGGTCTTACTTGATTTGAAAAGGATGAAAAGCAGGTTTGTTCCTAAAAAGATTTCATTATGTACTCATGTTATGCTATGAGGGCCCAATACGATTATGAGTGCCATGAGAGTCAGAGGGTTCGCTCGGCCCTAGGTAAGGGTTGGGTGCCCATCACGCCCTAACGAAAATTAGGGTGTGACACAGGGGGTGGATCCCAATAGATGAACTGAAACCTCATTCTAGGCATGATCTCCTCCAAGTACTGAATCATAGCAGGTAAGTTTGATGGGAAGGACTGCAGTTTGGGATATGCTGTTTGCAGTAATTGCCAAAGATATCTGTTGATCTGGTAGATTAGACCACTGAATCCCATTGTACCCCCATGTTTAATGATATTTTTTCTCCTCCATAGACTCCAGATTATGATTGCAGGGATTGCATGAATTATAGGCCTCACAATGGGTCTGCAGCTGTTTGTCCACCATTTTGAGATCATAGATGGAATATGATGTCCCACCAGTTGAATACCTACAAAATTAGCAAACATTCTCCACAGTTTTAAGGCTGTAGGAGAGGTTAGAAAAAGATGTGACATTGTTTCTTGTTTTGGTTCTGTGCAACACTAACATTTTGATGCCAATTGTATTCCTCTTCCGCAAATTACATCATCAGCTGGCATTTTATATCTCCAAGTTCTCCAAAGTGTGAATGAAAACTTAAATGGAAGATATTTTGTTTCCTCCACATCTGATTATAGATATCCATTTTCACTTCTCTATGCCTCACTTACTCCCAAGCACTTTTGACTGAGAACCTTCAATTTTTTTCTAGTAACCACCGGCTTTTGTCTAACTCATACGTTATTTGAGGGGGGGGGGGGAGGGGGAATATTTTCTATCACATGCTTTACATACTCTTCAGGTATATATTTAATTAGAACCTGTGCATTCCATCCTTCTTGTGCAAAATTCCCGAACTTCTATTTCCTCCTGCAAACTATCCTCAGATAGGACATGATATAATGCACCAAGATTTGTCCAGTTGTCAAACCAGAAGCTAGAATCCCTTTTTTTTCACTTGCCACCATATTTGATGCTCCACCAGTTCCCTTACTATTATCAACTTTCTCCAGATAGAAGATGCCCCTTTAGCATGTGCAATCACAGGATGAAGCTTTTTGCAGTATTTGTTTATCATGAAAGAACTCCACAATGAAGGCTTTGTTCTGAGATTCCACCATAGTCTACAGAAAAGGGCATTTGACACTTCAAATAGTGATCTGAACCCCAGTCCACCTTCATCTTTAGGCAATGACAGTGTTTCCCATTTAACCCAATGTACACCTTTCTTGTCACCAGTGTTTGACCAGAAAAACCTTGAGAAAATACTATGCATTTGTCTGATCACACCCTTTGGAGGATTCATTCCTGATAATAGGTATACAGGCATGCTTTGTAATACATGAGATATCAGTGTTGCTCTTCCACCATATGACAGTAGTCTCCCTTGCCATGCATTCACCCTTTTGGCAATCTTTTTAACAACTGTATCATAATGTGAAATTCTGTTCCTACTGTAGAAAATTGGGTAGCCAAGATATGTGAATGGAAAGAGGCCTTGCCTAATTCCTGTGATTTGTTTCAGCCTTGACACCAAACCACTTTGCACCTTTTCATGAACATAGAAGGCACTCTTATTCAAATTTATCAACTGGCCTGATACCTTCTCATATCTAATTAGCACTCCCATCATTAGTTTCTTGAATATTGGTCAGCAGAGACAAAAAAAATTGTGTCATCAGCATATGACAAATGATTAATTTTTGGACTCCATTTTGGCATACCATACTCCACAAAACTTGGGTTTTTATACAATGCATTTAGTCCCTTTGATAATGCCTTAGCAGGTAAGATGAAAAGGGTGGGGGATAGAGGATCACCTTGTTTAACTCCCCTTGATGACTTGAAAAAACCATGTGCTTGCCCATTCAAGACAATACAAGTGGACATTGGGCATTAGTAATTGGAATAAAAAGTACTATTCTGGCTGAACAGGTAGTTGGGTACATCGTTATTTCGGGTATCCCCGAGGGTTATTATAGTCAAGATTTGAGATTTAAAGTAGTATTTTTGGGTAATGACAAGTAGGGAACTTGAAGGATTCGTAAATGTAAGAACAGAAGCGATGATCAAAGGATTATTATAGGATGGAATTTCGATCAAGAATGGCAATGGAATATAACACCATAAAGTAAAACCTTTAAGGGGGGGAGCAAGTAAGTTTGAGTACGCGCACAACGGCTGAAATAATATGTCGTAAATATTTTATTGGCAATGGATTATAGACATAGTTTGAAGTAAGGATTATTGTGGAAATAGGTTTAACAAGATTTGAAGGCAAGTTAGCAAATGAATAGAGTAACTGAAGAGTATCTTTTGAGACTGGACTGAAAATAATTTGGGATGAAGAAAAGAAATTGAACGATATTGTAGTGAGGAGCTTCATGTCTACTAGATGGGAAGGATATCAAAAGAAAATGGAAGGGAATGCATGGGAATTTTAAGATGGTCTTGGTGTGCATGAAGAATGATTTATGAGGAAGATGATTAGTAGTCCGAAGGATTAAAATGGGTTACATTTGAGGTTTTGTAGGAACAAGGTCTATTGGGGGATTCAGGGAAAGTCGACAAATGAGTTCTGCTGTGGCTTAATATAAAAAGAAGGTTTTCACGACTAACTCAAAAGAAATGATTTATAGAAAGGATTATGGAATTGATTATATGTTAAGGTTGAGTTAAAGAATGTCATAAAGATATGGGTTGTTCTTGTTATACTTTAGGATCTTTGGAGATATTAAGATAGTTTTATATAAGTTAGATTAGTGATTTGGGGTTACTTAGTTCCTACAGATCGGGAGTTTTCGGCAAAACGAAGTATAGTTAGAACTTATGTTTGCCATTGATGCAGAGATGATTACGTTGAGCAGAGCTACAACTAGTTAAAGAGTTAACACAATTGCAAAGCGGGGGTTACGAGATTATCAAGAAGCAGGTTATGAGATTTAAAGGTAAGTAAGGTAAAAATTAGAAAGATATGAGCTATTGGAGTACGTGAGGTCATAATTTGTTCAGACCTCAGTTAAGAGGCCAGAAGCGTCGTGGTTCGGTATCCAAGTATGTTAGTGATTTCTTCAGAAGCTTGTTTTCCGACTTATGAGTTCAAGAACAAAGTGATTAGCTATGAGAGTAGAGAAAGGTTTGTAAACCTACGATGTTAGTAAAGTCAATAGAAGGCTATGAAGGGTATGAGCGGATTTGAACAGGTTAAAAGTCGGGGAATGGATGACAAGATTTCGGGAAGGACATAAGTAAGCGTAGGAAAGAGTGAGTAAATAACCAATGGAGACCTGTTACGGCGATGGTACGATTAAATGCGATATGTTAACGGGAAGAAAGATTCGATAAGGGGATGTACCAGAGATTGGGATCAGGGAAAGAGTACAAGACTAGTTTAAACATTCGAGGATGAATGTTTCTGAGAGGGGAGGGATGTTACACCCCGAAAAATTTTGCGTTACCAAGACTGTAGGCGGCTTAGTATGAGCTCAAGGGAGAGTAAACTTGTACAAGAATTAGGAATGAATATTATATTATATGAGTATACGAATAACATATATATGACATTTGGAGACCGTATGACGTAAATAAATTAATGCCTTATTTGATGAATAGCCCTCGTTACCGTAAATGAAGGTGGGGCCCACATGCTGGGGTTTTATAAAGGACATATGAAAAGTTATATGAGTAGTACATGAGAGGTTGATCAAGTCTTCAGAAGGAACCTTAAGCCATATATGGGCATAAGCCCTCTAAAAGGATGATTTAAGGATATGTTTTCGGATGATCTGACTTTAAGAGGCCAAAACGCCACTATAAGTTTGGAATTTGAAACACTCAAAAAATGAAAGTTGTAGATAATTGAAATAGCCTTCCAACCATAGGTCGTGGGCCCTCATACAATAACGGGATCAAGAGTTATGACTTTTTTACTGAACGAACGCGCAGGCAGTAAAATAAGCCTGTGCGAACGCGTTGAGCATATTTTAAGTCAGTTTTGGCAGATTTTGGAACTCTATATAAGGGGGGATTACCCCCCTTTCTTCATCCAAACACTCCAGAAAAATCCTCAAATATTCTGAGAAATTTCCACCACTTCCCAACATCAAATTTTAGCCCGAATTAAGTATAATCTCCGGATTCAGGTTCCAACAGCGTACAGTTGTAATTATAATGCCGTATTGCAGTGAAACTTGGCTTGAATTCAAGGTTATAATTGAGGATATTTCAGTTATAGGGGAGAAAGGTATGGATCTTTCCTTATTAATATCGAATTAAGCTTATTTACGGAGGAAAATCTATTAAATGATCGTGTGGGTTGAGAAATTGGATAAAACATCGTGTGGGATGTTTTTGGAAAATATTGGTATTGATGATATTGTTGTTGTTGGTTGCTGGGTTGTAATTTCTGACTTGGCATATAAACAGGGGAGGTGCTGCCCGAATTTTGGCAGATTTGAAATGGATTTAAATTGAAGGCTAATGTGTGATGGTGAGCCTAATGATAGTATGAATGGTTTTATATGTAGATTTCAAGACAGGAGGTAGGTTGGAAAGTCGAGAAGTGAGCTTCAAGGTATGTTAAGGTTATCCTTTCTTTCATTTTGGCATGATCTATGACAAGTGCGAAATGTAACGATATCCATAATGAATCCACTCCTAGATGTACGAGCTCATGTCCTTATGTTTATATGGGTGTTGTCCATATCCGGAGTCCCTTGACCTCTTAAGTCCCGAATGGGCATCCATAAGTTGTACATTTTCATAATGATGTCTATATCCCGAAGGGGACATTCATAGGGTTTCTTTATTCATATGCATTTCATATTTGATTTCTAAGTCTCGAAGGAGATAAATAAAAAGGGGAAGAAGTTCCCATTTTGAAAAAGGGAAAGAAGTTTCCATTTTGAACTGAAGGTTGCTCCGAAGGGAGTCTTTTGATGTTTTACAAAGATTATTATGCATTTGCACATTTATATATGTATGGCATGATATTATGGGGCATGGGAAGGGCTATGGTGTTATATACGCAAACCACCTGATCAGCTAGTATGTGATGATTGAGATGCCGAAAGGGGCTGCTCGATGGGGCCATTATGGTATGATGCCCGATGGGGCGAAGATCGAAAGAGCGAGTGGGTAAAGGTGCAAATACATATATACATGTTTCCAAAAGTACAATAAGCTATTATGCCCGAAGGGGCTACGAGCAAGGCGAAGGCATGCATTATATGCATATACATATTCATGACGTATTAAAAGTTCATATGCACACACATGATTCGAAGTGTTGTTCACGGGTACAGATTGAGTCTGTTACTCTTTAATCATTCGAGTTGAGATATATTGTTTCAGTTCTACCTTACATACTCAGTACATTATTCGTACTGGCGTCCCTTTGTCTGGGGCGCTGCGTTTCATGCTATGCAGGTGTATACAGACCCCTCTCTGGACAGGTTATACGGACCGTATAAGTTATACGGTCCCTTATACGGATCATATAAGTTATACGGGCCATATAAGTGGCCGTATAACTCACAATCTCCGAAATTGCTCCCGTTGTTTCGTTTAACTTCCAATCCTTATGGAACCTTCTTAACACTTGTTTAATACTTCACTAGCCATCTAAGGAGCCTTATAGCTTCTCCTCGAGACATTACTAAATCAACATTAGCTCGGTACTTTGCAAAACCCTTCCAAAACACGACTTATACTTCGCCTTCCTCAATGAACTTTCTTCTCTTGCCTCCAATGTCTTTGGAATCTTAATTAGAATCGTTAAGTACTCCTTCTTACTTGTAGGGCATCACATACATCTTACCCTGCGTCAGTCTACTTACAGCATATCGACATGAAATTTTTCGAGGTGTAACATATATTTTTCAAGATATCAGTTGACTCTAATTCCTTTTATTTTCTTCAGCATCTCCAATTAGCATGAAGTCGGGGGGTGGATGTCCAATTCTTGATTCCTCGCCGTGAAGCTCACTTTCTTCCTCGAAGTTGGACTTTTCTTGAGCTCTTTCCACACTCCGAAGTTGGTGAGCATGATGAGCCTCAACTAATGTTTTCATTTGATCTTCCAAGGTGTGAAAAGCCTCATCATTCGGTTGTATAGCTTGTTTCTACCCCTTGAGTGCCAAGCTTCGGTTATTTTTCATTCTCAAGAATGGCCTCTATCATGAGCATTATCCTCTCAATTTGAGCATTTGAGTCTTCTTCCACTTCCATAGGCCCTATTATCATCAAAACCAAAATTAGAATCGTCATAGTAGGGGTTTGGGGAAGGGAAAGTGACATAAGCACAACTATCCGAATGGCCATTTTGATCAACATACCTATCACATACACTCCACTCATAAGTTTGATATTGTGCGCATAATCCGCCCCCGGGAGAATTTAGAAAATTTTGCCAAGAGTGTGGTCCTCAACAATAAGGATAAGGGTTATCAAAGAATGAATAACTACCATCCGACAAATTTTCATTAAATGATGCCATTTATTAAAATCAAGAAGATAACTACACAAATATTCATAAATTTGGAACAAAGCAAGTTAGCTTATTTCCCAAACTAACCTATATATGCCAAATTGTTCTGTGCAACACCTCAAAAATTGATAACGTCCAAATAAACTCTTCAAAGAGAAAGTGTACACGATCTCTGCAATATAGTTTACCCAACAATGAGTCAGAGTCGATCCCACAGAGAACAATAAGTAGGCGATTAGGCAAAGTAGGAATTATCACTAACAGCAGTGAAGCCAAACACTTAAGGGTGGTTTAGAGAGAAAATTATGTCTAAATGCAAAAATATAAACTAACCAAGAAACCGAATAAAATGATCAATGGCCACAAGCATGGATACAAGGGAAGCTACTCTCAAGTAACGATCCAATGTAATTCACAATTTACAAATAACGGAGAGCTTATGTTAATTAGCCTCGGATAATGACTTTAAATTAGCTTCTTCAGAAGACTAACAAGACTACCTAATTGAATATCCTTAAAGCACTTAGGAGATCTAACAATACCCAAATATGGGTACAAGTGGTTCATCAATCCCTAGGTCTATTTCCATTAGATGAGGGTTAACACCCCAAATTAATTAATCTTTCCCGACCCTAAGTTGGCCTCTTCCAAGTTTAAACTAAAGTAAATGGGTGACTCCTACGATTAGCTACTCCCTTAAGAAATATTAAAGAAACAATGACTAACTGCATTAATAATGAAGTTCAATACAAAAGCAAAACAAGAGTTTCAATCCAAACTTTAATCATGAGTATTCTCATAAACAAGATTCAAGGGAAGAAAATAAATAATACACATTTTGATGTAAAATACAAATCAAGAAATCAAAAAAGTGAAGTGAAGGTTCAAGTAACTGCTCAACTAAATCTTTAATTCTTCCACCTCAAAGTGTGGTGTAGGAACCCTACCTCCCAAAACTTGTATTTTCTGCCAAAGATGTGTTTCCAAGTGAGCTAGGTCAAAAACAGAAAACGTGAAATTCCATTTATGCCCATTTCCGCCGTAAAATGGCTTCGTGTTAGCAGAAACCCCTTCATATTTGCAAAATTTTGTTAACCAAGTGACAACTGTAATCATGGTCAACCTTCGCCTTCATGAAGGATATTGCTAAGAGAATTTCCTTTTCTTCGTTTTAGCTCTGTTTTGGCTTGTTTCCACTTGCTTTGCTCCCAAATCTATTCATAACTCAATGTACCTTAAATAATCGCAATACACACCATAAATAGCCTCATATTATCTATAAAGGATTCAAAACCCAAAGTAAAGAGATTAGAATAAGTGGTAAAATCACCACTTATCAGTGGATATTCTACCGGCTAAGTGGTAAAAGAGAATAGAAGATGTTTGATCGCTTTTGAAAGATGGATCCTCCTAAGTATGATGAATACCCAGAGGATGCCGTTTATGAGTTTTTGATCAACTGTCATGAGAGGTTGCACAACTTTGGGCAATTGGAGTGGAATACACCACTTTCCAGATGATTGGACTCGCCAGGCGGAGGTGGAGGTCGTTTGTTGAGACTAGACCAGCAAGGTCCCCTCCTTTTACTTTGACTTTGGTTACTCAGGTATTCTTGGAGAAGTTTGTACCTAGTAGTGTGAGAGAGAGGAGGAGGGTTCAGTTTGAGGGGTTACACCAGGGGCGTATGATTGTGACAGAGTACGAGACACAATTTCATGCATTGTCTTGCCATGCCATGATGATTCTTCCTGATGAGGCCGAGAATGTGAGGAGATTAGCCAATAGGTTTATTTGTCTTTTTAGTTTGATTGCAGCGCAGATGGCTGCCATGGGGTCTTATTTCCAGCAGATAGTGGATGTGGTTCAAGAGGCCGGGTTTATTAGGCTACAGGATTATGAGGAGCGGATAGTCAAGAGGACCTCTTTTGCCCCTTATGTTGGTACCTCTTCTGGAGGTAGAGGACATCATGGTGGGAGTCACTACCGTCAGCCCAAGAGACTAGTTTATACATATATGTGAGTATCTGAGGGAGGTTAGTCCTTGCGTACTTCTTATAGTTCAAGACAATTGTCCCAGAGTTTTTATAAGCCATCTGGCGGTGGTGGGCATTCGGGCGCCAGTTCTTCTCAGTGACCCGTGGTTCCCAGGGCATGTTTTAAGTTTGATGACCCTAGACATTTCAAGAGGGACTATCCTATACTTAATAGAGGTTTGAACCAGAATGATTCAAACCTTAGGCCACTAAGTGCATATGTTTACATTTAGATTTAAGCTCTTATTTGGACTGAATAGGTCTTAATCATTAAGATCCTGAAGAAAGTCTTAATGCCATTAAGAGATATTTTGCATAGGTAATTTTGACCACCACTCTGTCCACAACCACCAGCTCCATCGCCACCGCCACCCCACCCCCAACTCCCACTAACAACATATGCCATCACAACTACCCCCACCCTACCCCTATCTCTCCACCCCACTATCCACCCTACCACCGCTGTCAACTATCACCGCTGTTACACCCCGTACTTTGTATGTCGAAATATTTTAAGTTGTTTGCGACGAGTTAAAGACAAGACTTTCAATTTCCGATTTTGTTGATTTTGCCTTAAAGCATAAGTCGTATATTCATCTTTTGATGGTATGAAGTGTTAAGGGTAAGGTTGGTGTTATATTTCACATTTTGTGCGTATTCGGAAAAAAATTGGAGATAATTCGGAATGGTAAGAAATAAGGCTTTAGATGGATCTTACTTAAGGTGCATGTGATGTCTAAGGAAATATTGAATGTGAAATATTGAGGAAGGCCAAGGGCAAAATTGGAATTTTGAGAATTTGTTTCGGGAATTACAAAGAAATGGATTCATGAATTACTCATTAAGTGGGCTAAGTAATTGGGCTTGGAAAGAACAAAAAAAAAAAAAAGGAGAAGAGGCCCAAAGAAAGCATGGGTGGCCGGCCACAAGGCTAGCCCAACCCATGGCTTTTAAATAATTTCCATGTGATTAAATTGGCATGAGAACATTAGAAGATTCAAGAAAAATTGAGAAAGAAGAAAGAAAGAAAGAAGGAGACATAAACCATGGCCATTCGGCCATGGTCATCAACTTTTGACCCTTCAAATTTTGTCCCCAAAAATTATTCTCTTATTGTATTCCTACTAATTCAAAGGTGCTCGTTAACGTGGAATCGTTGTTTGGACCAACAAGCCATTCGTTTTCATCTTTGGAGACTTGAGCTAACGTGTGGAGTGGAAGAAAAAGGTAAGAATTGCTTCTCTTTCTTGTGTTGTGAAGGGTGTATGCATGTTGAAGTATGTAAATATGAATGGAAATTATGGAAGTGCTATGAATTGGAAGTAGGCCGTGTGTGTGTATGTAGATATGTGGCCGTGTGTGTGCATGGAATTGGTGTTGAAATTATGTTATAATCTAGTTGTGGTTATGGTAGAAATCGTTTTGGAATTGAAAGTTGAATGAATTTGATTGAGTTGGAAAAATATAGAAGTTGGCCGTGGATATGGAAGAATTGGAAATAATGATGAATTGTTTTGTTTGATATGTTAGATGTGTTGTTATGATCCTTGTATTGTAAGTGTAGGAAAATGATGTAAGTTGTATGAAAATGGAATGTGGAAGTTTATGTTGATTTAGTATGAATTGATGAAATGACGGGAATGAAGTGTTTAAGGTGTAAATTATGATTAAGGTTGATGAATTTGGATGATGGAAATGTGTTACGAACTTGTATGTTAAAGATTGGAAGAATTGGATAAATTGTGGTTTTGGTGGAAAGTTTGCATGCTTTGTATATTTTCTGGATATTTTGTATATGCGTGGTAGAAATGTTATGATATGTTTCCGAATGGAATTGTAGTGATCTTGATTAATATGTTGAGATTGAATTGGAAATACGAAGTTGGAAACGGAAGTTATGACCTTATGTTGGAAAGATGACCAAATAGGTCATATTGCGTTTTATTGGGTTTGTTGATGTTGTTGTTGGTTGTTGTTGATTGTTTTGAGCCGAGTTGAATCTCGGAGGTGTCATAATTATAGGGGAAGTGCTGCCGGAATTTCGGTAGCCAAGAATAACCCCAAGTTGAAATATAAGCTTGCATGAATAGTAATTGGTAAGAATGACCATTTGCAGTTTTTGGACGAAACGGGAAGCGAGATTTAAGGAGCGTAAGCCGCCATCCGTATGTAAAGCCTTCCTTTTCTTCTTTTGGCATGTCCTAGCCCTACTAGGCTAAGATCGGAACCTCGGGGATAATTCTCGCTCTCGGAAAGCCGAGTTGATTTTGCCTACTATTCATTCAGCGCAATTGAACTATAATCTTCATATTTGGTCAAAAGGTTGCTTAAACCCTTGTAGCTGTTGCAAACGTATCTGGATCGCTCCGAAACTTTTATGGATGGCTTTAGGTAGCCTAATGTTTGTAATTTATGTCCGCCGCCTCGGCTCGACCTGAGGTGGAGCCCACGCATCCCGAGATCTCCCAATGTTGCCCTGCTTGGTATATTTGTGTGATTTTGAAAAGAGAACTTTTGACCATTGCCCGACTATTTTAAAATAATTATTTTAACTACTTTATTACGTTTGATAATACATTTTGACACATAAGAACGATTTCAGAAAATTGTAACTATTGTATACTAATTATAAACCCGACTTGACTAATGACTTGCTTTTAAAAGAATGGCTTGCTTGGGTTGTTCTCTTGAGTTTGCAATAAAAGAAATTATGTACGTATGGTTGCTTACGATTCTGTTCGTGTGTATTGTTATTACCTTTTTCGCCGAGTCCCGGGCCGGTATGTGTGATATTGTCCGTTGGATACTTGACCGCGGGCTGTACCATGACCGCTGGATACTTGGCCGCGGCATGTGTATGTGTGATATCGTCCGCTGGATACTTGACCGCGGGCTGTGACATGACCGCTGGATTCTTGACCGCGGTATGTGTGTGTGTGTAGCTGTTTGTATATTTGTGCTATTAACCGCTGGGTTCCTGGCCGCGGTATAATTATATATTGGTGATATTAGCCGCTGGCCCGGCCGCGGTATAGGTGTGAATGCATGTATGATCCGGATGTCAGATGTAAGTGCGTTGGTATTGGGACTATTATTCTCGCGTTTGGTACACTTTATTTCGTTTTCTGTATTTTCTGCTTTGCATACTCAGTACATATTCCGTACTGACCCCCTTTCTTCGGGGGCTGCGTTTCATGCCGCGCAGGTACCCTCAGATGAGCAGATGATGTCGGCGAGAAGATGTTCCGCCGGGATTGGCGAACTCCATTTCCTCCGGAGTCTTTGCCGAGTCGAATGCTTTGTATGATATTCGGGGTTATGTTAGAGACTTTGCAGACAGTGTCGTGTGTATGAGATGTCCGTTTGTAAACGGCTATGTAAGCCGATGTATTAGTACGCATTGTGTTATGAATTTCATGTGTTTACAGATCCGCTATGGTTACGGATTTTGTTTGAATTGAAAAGATGGGAGGCATGTATGTTTTCCGAAAAAATTTTCACCCTGTGCTTATGTTATGCTTTGTGGGCCCAGTATGGCTATGAGTATTATGCGAGTCTGCGGGTTCGCTCGGCCCTAGGTAAGGGTCGGGTGCCCATCACACCCTGTCGGATTCAGGGTGTGACAAAGTGGTATCGAAGGTGTCCGTCCTAGGGGTTGTACGCAAAGTCGTGTCCAGTAGAGTCTTGTTTATGGTGTGTTGCGCGCCACATTATAAACAGGAGGCTACGGGGCATTTAGGATGGTTACTCTCCTTTCATTTCTGAGATCGTGCCATAGAGCCAAGACATAGGAGATGGGACTCCTTACCCCGATTTGTGATTGCAGTTAATGAATGACGCTGATAGAAGGAAGTGATTGATGATGTTGGAAGTCACGAAGTACGCAGGTAAGCAAAGGTATGAAGATGTATGTTGGGAAAGATATTGAAGTTGCGATCGAAGTACGAGTTGAAGCCTAAAGGGGAAAGCAAATAAGAAGGTGTAGCGGTGCCGTTTGAGTTGGGCATGCGAGGTATGTTTATCGTTTGTGTATTATTGATGATATTGGGAGCCCCGTGTGCTGCGATATGGTATGATGTATGAACGTATGATGGCCCCGTGAGGCACCGTTGGTATTTTTTCGTGTCCGTGTTTTGAGATAGCAAGAAATGTAGAGGAAACTCTGTCGAAATCTCCCCCGGGTGCTTGTAAGACCCCGTAAGGCTAGTTGAACATTCGAGGACGAATGTTCTAAAGGGGGAAAGGATGTTACACCCCGTACTTTGTATGTCGAAATATTTTAAGTTGTTTGCGACGAGTTAAAGACAAGACTTTCAATTTCCGATTTTGTTGATTTTGCCTTAAAGCATAAGTCGTATATTCATCTTTTGATGGTATGAAGTGTTAAGGGTAAGGTTGGTGTTATATTTCACATTTTGTGCGTATTCGGAAAAAAATTGGAGATAATTCGGAATGGTAAGAAATAAGGCTTTAGATGGATCTTACTTAAGGTGCATGTGATGTCTAAGGAAATATTGAATGTGAAATATTGAGGAAGGCCAAGGGCAAAATTGGAATTTTGAGAATTTGTTTCGGGAATTACAAAGAAATGGATTCATGAATTACTCATTAAGTGGGCTAAGTAATTGGGCTTGGAAAGAACAAAAAAAAAAAAAAAGGAGAAGAGGCCCAAAGAAAGCATGGGTGGCCGGCCACAAGGCTAGCCCAACCCATGGCTTTTAAATAATTTCCATGTGATTAAATTGGCATGAGAACATTAGAAGATTCAAGAAAAATTGAGAAAGAAGAAAGAAAGAAAGAAGGAGACATAAACCATGGCCATTCGGCCATGGTCATCAACTTTTGACCCTTCAAATTTTGTCCCCAAAAATTATTCTCTTATTGTATTCCTACTAATTCAAAGGTGCTCGTTAACGTGGAATCGTTGTTTGGACCAACAAGCCATTCGTTTTCATCTTTGGAGACTTGAGCTAACGTGTGGAGTGGAAGAAAAAGGTAAGAATTGCTTCTCTTTCTTGTGTTGTGAAGGGTGTATGCATGTTGAAGTATGTAAATATGAATGGAAATTATGGAAGTGCTATGAATTGGAAGTAGGCCGTGTGTGTGTATGTAGATATGTGGCCGTGTGTGTGCATGGAATTGGTGTTGAAATTATGTTATAATCTAGTTGTGGTTATGGTAGAAATCGTTTTGGAATTGAAAGTTGAATGAATTTGATTGAGTTGGAAAAATATAGAAGTTGGCCGTGGATATGGAAGAATTGGAAATAATGATGAATTGTTTTGTTTGATATGTTAGATGTGTTGTTATGATCCTTGTATTGTAAGTGTAGGAAAATGATGTAAGTTGTATGAAAATGGAATGTGGAAGTTTATGTTGATTTAGTATGAATTGATGAAATGACGGGAATGAAGTGTTTAAGGTGTAAATTATGATTAAGGTTGATGAATTTGGATGATGGAAATGTGTTACGAACTTGTATGTTAAAGATTGGAAGAATTGGATAAATTGTGGTTTTGGTGGAAAGTTTGCATGCTTTGTATATTTTACGGATATTTTGTATATGCGTGGTAGAAATGTTATGATATGTTTCCGAATGGAATTGTAGTGATCTTGATTAATATGTTGAGATTGAATTGGAAATACGAAGTTGGAAACGGAAGTTATGACCTTATGTTGGAAAGATGACCAAATAGGTCATATTGCGTTTTATTGGGTTTGTTGATGTTGTTGTTGGTTGTTGTTGATTGTTTTGAGCCGAGTTGAATCTCGGAGGTGTCATAATTATAGGGGAAGTCTTTGCGGAATTTCGGTAGCCAAGAATAACCCCAAGTTGAAATATAAGCTTGCATGAATAGTAATTGGTAAGAATGACCATTTGCAGTTTTTGGACGAAACGGGAACTGAGATTTAAGGAGCGTAAGCCGCCATCCAGGTATGTAAAGCCTTCCTTTTCTTCTTTTGGCATGTCCTAGCCCTACTAGGCTAAGATCGGAACCTCGGGGATAATTCCTCTCGGAAAGCCGAGTTGATTTTGCCTACTATTCATTCAAGCGCAATTGAACTATAATCTTCATATTTGGTCAAAAGGTTGCTTAAACCCTTGTAGCTGTTGCAAACGTATCCGGATCGCTCCGAAACTTTTATGGATGGCTTTAGGTAGCCTAATGTTTGTAATTTATGTCCGCCGCCTCGGCTCGACCTGAGGTGGAGCCCACGCATCCCGAGATCTCCCAATGTTGCCCTGCTTGGTATATTTGTGTGATTTTGAAAAGAGAACTTTTGACCATTGCCCGACTATTTTAAAATAATTATTTTAACTACTTTATTACGTTTGATAATACATTTTGACACATAAGAACGATTTTAAAATTGTAACTATTGTATACTAATTCCGATAAACCCGACTTGACTAATGACTTGCTTTTAAAAGAATGGCTTGCTTGGGTTGTTCTGCTGAGTTTGCAATAAAAGAAATTATGTACGTATGGTTGCTTACGATTCTGCTCGTGTGTATTGTTATTACCTTTTTTCGCCGAGTCCCGGGCCGGTGTGTGATATTGTCCGCCGGATACTTGACCGGTGGCTGTACCATGACCGCCGGATACTTGGCCGCGGCATGTGTATGTGTGATATCGTCCGCCGGATACTTGACCGCGGGTGACATGACCGCCGGATTCTTGACCGCGGTATGTGTGTGTGTGTGTGTGTTGTTTGTATATTTGTGCTATTAACCGCTGGGTTCCTGGCCGCGGTATAATTATATATTGGTGATATTAGCCGCTGGGTTCCTGGCCGCGGTATAGGTGTGAATGCATGTATGATCTGGATGTCAGATGTAAGTGCGTTGGTATTGGGACTATTATTCTCGCGTTTGGTACACTTTATTTCGTTTTCTGTATTTTTCGCTTTGCATACTCAGTACATATTCCGTACTGACCCCCTTTCTTGGGGGGTCGCGTTTCATGCCGCGCGGTACCCACAGATGAGCGCGATGATGTCGAGAAGATGTTCGGCTGGATTGGCGAGCTCCATTTCCTCGAGGCCGCCGAGTCGAATGCTTTGTATGATATTCGGGGTTATGTTAGAGACTTTGCGTACGGTGTCGTGTGTATGAGATGTCCGTTTGTAAACGGCTATGTAAGCCGATGTATTAGTACGCATTGTGTTATGAATTTCATGTGTTTACAGATCCGCTATGGTTACGGATTTTGTTTGAATTGAAAAGATGGGAGGCATGTATGTTTTCCGAAAAAAAATTTCACCCTGTGCTTATGTTATGCTTTGTGGGCCCAGTATGGCTATGAGTATTATGCGAGTCTGCGGGTTCGCTCGGCCCTAGGTAAGGGTCGGGTGCCCATCACACCCTGTCGGATTCAGGGTGTGACAACCGCCATCGCCCTCCCAACCCCACCCACACCACTACCCTCCACCACCTACCTACCTACCTCTACTCACTCTCCACCACTACCTCACCCTCACCCCCACACACTATCACCACCTTAACACCACTAACCACCTATCTCATTATTATCACTACCACCACTGTCAACTATAACCACTAACAACCACCTACATCATAACAACCACCACCGCTGGCAGCCACTATTGCTAGTTGCTCTCACACCTACCAGCTCCATCAATATGATTACATCAACAGCCGCTACCACCGCCACCAACACCACTATCAACCACTACCACCATTGTAGTCAACTATTACTACCAAACACCTCTACCATCATAACTAGCACCACCGTCAAATACTATCAACACCCTTTTCAACTACCATCTTCAGCCACCACCCTCAACATCGCCAATTACTAATACTGACCAACTCAACCACCACCACTACCAACTGCCACCATCGCACCAATCACTGCAGCACCAACCACTTCTTCCATCATAACTATCACCACCACCACCACAAAGCATCTCCACCATCACTAGCGAACATTAAAGTTTTATTTTTTATCAAATTATAATATTATTTTATTAAATTTATATTAATTTTCTAATATTTAGTTACTTTTTTATTTGAATTACATATTTACTGTGTTTAAATAAATACATTATGCATATTCAGATGTTGAAAAACAAACAGTCCTAATCATTCAGTGATCAAATCTAGAGACAACATTTTAATAATTCAGATGTGCATTCAGATTCAGACATCTTAATCTTAATGAAAACAGATGAGGCATTTGGCATGGTGGTTAGCATTAGAGTTCTTAGACACCCTCACCAAAGGCAGCAACACAACCAATTAGAGGTTGGTCTCAGGGTAGTAGAGGTGGTTGTCAGGCAGGTAGAGGTGGTACTCAGCCCAGCCAAGGTGGTGGCCATGAGGGTACTCTTACTTCTGGTGATCATGCTCATTTCTATGCTTTTCTGTGCAGACCTGAGGTAGAGGCCTCCGATGTAGTCATTACAGGTATTATTTCAGTTTTCTGTCATTCCTTTATGGTATTATTTGATCCAGGCTCTACCTATTCTTATGTGTCTACCTACTATGCTTCGAGATTGGATATGATGTGTGATTCCCTTGACTCTCCTATTCATGTTTCTACACCTGTCTGGGATTCCATAGTAGTAGATCGAGTATATAAATGTTGTGTAGTTACCTTGATGCGGTATGTCACCCTGTTAGATTTAAAGTCTTACATATGGTAGATTTTGATGTTATTCTTGTGATGGATTGGTTATCACTGTATCACGTGATCTTAGATTATCATGCCAAGACTGTTACTATAGTTATGCTGATTATTCCTAAATTAGAGTGGAAGCATTCCCTTAGTCTGTATCTAAAGAGGGTTATATCATTTTTTAAGGCTTAAAGGATGGTGGATGGGGGGTATCTCTCCTACTTGGCTTACATTCGAGATAATAGTTTGAAGGGTCATTCATTAGAGTCAGTTTCGGTAATGAGAGAGATTCTAGAGGTGTTTCCAATGGATCTTCCAGGTGTTCCACCCGATTGTGACATCGATTTCTGTATTAACTTGGAGCCGGGCACTCAGCCCATTTCTATTCCATATTATCAAATGGCACCAACAGAGTGGAAGGATCAATTACAAGATTTTTTCAGTAAAGGTTTTATTTGGCCTAGTGTTTCACTATAGGGTGCTCCCGTGTTATTTTTGAAGAATGACGGATCTACGCGTATGTGTATTGACTATCGGCAGTTGGACAAGATGACTATCAAGAACAAGTATCTGATTCCTCGAATTGATGGGTTGTTGATCAGCTTTAGGGTGGTTCTATCTTTTCTAAGATTCATTTGAAATTCGATTATCACCTGTTGAAGGTTAAGGCAAAGGATGTTCCTAAGACTTCATCCCCCGCAACCTTCATGGATTTGATGAATGGGTGTTCAGACCCTACTTGGATTCCTTTGTCATCATCTTCATCGATTATATCTTGATATACTCAAGTAGTAGGGAGGAGCACGAGCAACATTTGAGGATTGTGCTAGGTATTTTGAAGGAAAAGCATCTTTATGCCAAGTTTTTGAAATGCTAGTTTTTTCTTAGTTTGGAGGCATTCTTGGGGCATGTGGTGACTAAAGATTGTATTATAGAAGATCCTAAGAAAATAGAGACGGTTTGTGATTTGATTAGACCAGCTTTCGTCACCGAGGTTTAGAGTTTCATAAGTCTCACGGGTACTATTGACGTTTTATGGAGGGATTTTCATCGATTGCATTCCTGTTGACTTAATTACCTCATAAGAAGGTGGCATTTTATTTGTCCGATGAGTGCGAGGCGAGCTTTCAAAAGCTGGAGACTTTGTTGACTATCGCTTCGATTTTGACCTTACCTATTAAGGGGGATTGCTCTACGGTCAATTGTAATGCTTTTGGAGTGGATCTTGGATGTGTGTTGAAGAAAAAAGGGAAGGTGATAGTTTATGCTTCGAGGCAGTTGAATGTGCATGGGTGGAACTACCCCACTCATGACTTATAGTTAGCAGTGATAATATTTTCTTTAAACATTTGGAGGCATTATCTTTATGGGGTGCATTGCGAGGTATTCACGGATCATTGCAGTCTTCAGTATATATTCAATCAGAAGGATCTCAGTTTGAGACAGCGTAGGTGGTTGGAATTGCTCAAATATTATGACATGACTATTCCTTATTATCCAGCTAGGCAAATGTGGTTGAGGATGTCTTGAGTCAGAAGGCGGTGAATATTGTCACACCCCGATCTCACTAGGGTGTGATAGGCACCCGACCCCGTAACCGGAGCCGAGCGAACCCACTGACTCTTACTACGTACCAAATTTTTTTTTTTGAATCTCTACGTCAAGTATACATAATAGGATTGCTGAAAATTTTTGTCGCTTTTAAATCGATAAAAATATGTAATCGTACAAAACTTGTATCATAGCACGGATTGACTCCCGAACCCACGACTATGTCCGCAAAGTCTCTAACCGGACAAGACATCATAGCACAGCACGCCGACTCGGCGACACTCCGAATGATTGGAGTTGCCAACCGCCGGGACATCATCCGCCCGGCTTCGTCTCCGTCCGGTGTACCGCGCGGCATGAAACGCAGCCCCCGAAGAAGAGAGGGGTCGACGAGCAATGTGCGAGTATGTAAGGCATGAACAGTAACATGGTATGAAAAGTAGAGCATGTCATGTAAGAGAGTATGTTGTACATATGGAGCATGTCATGTATGAAGCTGTAACCTGTAGGTATGAGTGCCTCTTAAGGCGGAATCATGCATGCTTAATGCTGCGGAACGTGCAGCCCGATCCATATACTATGCTGCGGAACGTGCAGCCCGATCCATTTGTATATACATGTACATATTCTTTCTTGAAAACATCTCATTTTCATATATAAAGAAAATAGAACATACCATATTGCCGAGGCGTCGGCTCCGATCCATTTAACCACTTGTCCCGCGTCCGGGCATCCCGCGTCCGGACGATATCATATCATTCTCCAACCGATCGGTGGCCGCGCGCCTATAGCGCCTGCCCTTTTCCCCATCTTCCCCATATACATATACATATACGTGTACTTATACATGTATCATGTGCATATATCATGTAAGCATGCAGGAGAGCCCAAAGAAAGGTCATGTATCCGTCGGAGTGACGTAAGGTCGGTAACCTCCGATTACTTTATGGAATAATCATGGGCGCTTTGTCTCACCTTGAAAGGACAATTATAAGGCGAGACTATCAATCAAGGCTAGCATCACGGGAAAACATAAAAAAATGGTCATAACATATCATTTCATATACTTTGAAACCTTTAAAATAGTCATTATCCAAAAATAGCTTAACATTTCATATCGTCGTATTCATGGAAAGAACATATTCATCATAGACGTTTCTTCATATCGGGCATCTTCATCGTCACCATAAAACCATAGTCGTCGTTTTAGTCGTAAAAACTATCAAAAACATAAAACTTAGATTTTGGAGAAAAATGAATATTTTTGAAAACATTTGTAAACCTTAAGAAAGGAAAATCATTCTTGGGAACTGTTGTGCCTATCTTTTGAAAATAGGGACGTTATGTAAACATTTAACACATTTCATGTATGATTCATGCCATGGAAAGAAAAGGGACGAGCCTTAACATACCTGCGCCGCGCCTTTCTAGCTACGCTTGTTCGTCCAACTTGTTAGTCTACATTCAAGAAGGTCGACACTATCGTTAGATTCATCAACATATACTTGTCTTAACCTTTCAAGTACATTTACTTATGGTCTGCCGAAATTTCGGCAGCATCTCCCCTGTAAATATACCACCCCCGAGAATCTACTCGGCCAATTTAAATCAACAACAATCCGGGAATTCAACCCGGCCAAACTATCAACAATACCAACAATTATTCTAGCAACACTTCAATATCCAATTCAATTCAATTCACATAACCTTCCAACAACTTAATCAACACACTTCTTCATCCGAAACCTTCTATTTCAACAACAACCATACGTCTCATTGTCATTCATGTACGCTAGCTTTAACCACAACCTTCATTCTACATTACATGATCCATAACGACAACAACTAAAATGTCAATTTACATCAATTTACCTTAACTTACCAAATCGCCTACTATTCGGTTACAACAATTTCCTACACATTTTCATGCATTTCCCTCCATCTCTATACATTCCAACAACATAAGATTTCATGAATTTTTTTTTTTTTCATTTCTTTCCATGCAACACAACACAACACCACGACCAATCCATGCAACACAATTCACGGCTACAACCAACATCCATAACTCAACAATCAAATTACTAAATAATATTAATTCATCACTTCACTTCAACATAACACATATATTCGGCCAACATGCAACACACATATTTTCATATGTTTCATCCATTTCTTCAACCAAACATTCATAACACTTAAAAGAAAATTGATTCTTACCTTTTTCTCTTCAACTTTCCACTTAGCTTAAGATCATGAACTTGTACACATGAATGATTTTCTTGTTCCAATGAATCTTCCATGTTATAGAGGACGTTTCATTTGCTTGGAATACTAAGGAAAAATAATTTTTCTCCTTCACTCTCCCTAGGCCATGTTTGGCCGAACCCTCTCCCTTCTCTTTTTTTTTTTTTTTTTCTTTTGCTTGTTCTTTCTTTCTCTTCCACTCTCCTCAACTAAAAGATGACCACATATATTTATATATATGACCTTGCAAGCATGTTTAGGCACATGCCCCTCCCTTCATTCTTCTTTTTTTCTCTAGAATTTTCTTTTCTTTTCTTGACTTTTCTTTTATTTTTCTTCAAACTTCCAAAAGATGACTAATCCTTTCTTTGTCTCTTTTCCCCTCTTTTTCGGCCACATGGCCTTTTCCAAGAGATTTCTTGATAACTCGTGAAATGACCATTTTACCCCTCGACTTTTCTCAATATTACCATTTTGTCCCTGACCTTCCGCATTATTTCCACGGCCCATTTTGCGAATTTCTCTTCTTGCCCCTAGCCTTTCTTAATATTTCCGTCCAATAATATTCATAAATAATATTCATAACCAACTCGTTCATTAAAATTATTTTAGAACATAGTCTTGTCCTTAACTTTTCACCATTGCCTCACAATATCCGAACGTACGAAATACGGGCTATAATAAATATATAGTCTAGAATTATTGCATGTGGGAGAGCGTCCTTTAGCTATGGATATTCAGTCTTTCACTAGCCATTTTGTGAGACTGGATATTTTCCAGCATGGTAGAGTTCTAGATTTTGTAGAGGCACAGTCTTTCTTATTGGATAAAATTATGGCTTAGTAGTCTGATGATGTGAAATTGTGTAAGATTCGTGACAAGGTGTTACAAGGTGAAGCTAAGAAGTAAATTCTTGATGGTGATGGTGTTTTGAGGATCAAGGGTCGGATTTGTGTTCCTAGAGTGGGTGACTTGACTCGACTGATCACGAAAGAGGCTCATAGTTTGAAGTATTCCATTCAACTTGAGGATACAAAGATGTATTGTGACTTGAAGCAACATTATTGGTGGTGTCGAATGAAGATAGACATAGTGGAGTTTATGTCTCGATGTTTGAATTGTCAATGAGCGAAATATAAGCAGCAGAAGCCAAGTGTTGTGATTCAGAGGATGCCCATACTTGAGTAGAAGTGGGAGCAGATCGCTATGGACTTCGTGAAAGGATCGTCATGGACTTTAAGCAAGTTTGATGCTATTTGAGTCATTATGCACAGGTTGAGCAAATCTGCACATTTCATTCCAGTTCAGACTACCTACAATTCAAAGAAGTTGGCCAGGATCTACATATGAGAGATAGTTCATTTTCATGGAGTGCCTATTTCTATCATTTCAGATCAAGGTACACAGTTTACATATCATTTTTATAGGTCGATGCAGAAGGAGTTGGGTACTAGAGTGGAGTTTAGTACAACCATTCACCCTCAGACTGATGGTCATTCTGAGAGGACTATTCAGGTTCTCAAGGATATGTTATGAGCTTGTGTGATTGAGTTTAATGGTCATTAGGATCAGTTCCTACCTTTTTCGAAGTTTTCTTACAACAATATCTATCATTCGAGTATTGAGATGGTACCATTAGGTCTTCTGTTGTTTAAGGTGTTGTTCTCCAATTGGTTAGCTTCATGCCTTCAAGGTTAGACCTTGGGGTACTGATTTGTTAAGAGATTCCTTCAATAAGGTTAATTTAATTCAGGAAAGACTTCTCACAGCTTAGAGTAGGAAAAAGAGTTATGCGGATCGGAAGGTCCGTAAGTTAGAGTTCTGGTTAGGGGGCGAGTTATGTTGAAGATTTCACCTATGAAGAGTGTGATGAAGTTTCTTAAGAAGGGAAAGTTGAGCCTAAGGTTTAGTGGCCTGTTTAAGATTGTTCAGCGTATTGGCGAGATGGCTTATAAGTTGGCTTTACCTCCTGGTTTGTGGGTGTTCACCCAGTTTTTCATGTTGTGATGCAGAAGAAGTACCATTCAGATGGTTCTCATGCGATTCAGAGGGATTTAGAATGCTTGATCAAAATCTAGTGTTTGAGGAAGAACCGATAGCTATTTTTGACAGACAAGTTCGGAAGTTGAGATCAAAAGAGATCAAAAGAGATAGCTTCAGTAAAAGTGCAATAGAGGCATCGTCCAGCTGAGGAGGCTACTTCGAAGACTAAGTCGGATATGCAGTATTGATATCCCCAACTTTTTAGAGTCCAGGTATTCTTCTATCCTTCACGATTCAAGGACGAGCACTTAATTTAGTGATATCTGATGCAACGACTCGTTTAGTCATTTTGAGCTTTCTAGCACACTTTTCCCAAAATATCCTTCCCGTAGTTTTATTTTGATATTTATAAATTGGGGGATGGGTGGACCAGTTCCCGAGGCAATCGAGCGGGTTTTGGATTGATTTGGTGAAATTGGATGTTTCTAAGTTATAGAAATAAAGATGTTCGACAAAGATCAACATCGGAGGTAAATGCATTGTTTTCAAAGTATTGTCAATTCCATTAGGTCCGAAATGTGATTTTTGACTTAGTCGGATAGTTGGTTTTCGGGTGTGATTTGGATCGTTGGTTGAGAATATAGGACAGTGATGAATTGGAGTTGGTCTTGGTCAACACTAGGTCAAGACAACCTCTTATGGAAATTCCATGTGCGTGAGCAAGTTAGAGCGTTTAATGATTGTAATGTGCTGGCATGCTTAGGTTTTGATGATTGACAAAATACACACACTGTCACGACCCAATAGAGGGCCATGACGGGCACTCGGAGCTAACACATCGAGCACCTCTAAACATACATCTCATAATCATTTCTGGGTGGACCATAAAGATAGCTCATAGACGTCATAATCTGTAAGGACATATATTGCAATATAACGACACATCTCTATATAATCTTCAACAATTATACCCAGCATCACCAGCCAACAAGGCTACTAAAATATTATACACAATATGAACCGGTAGGGTCATGAAACGTCTAACAGTACACACATGTCTATGAGCCCCTACATAGAATACATGTGACCATAAC
>NW_026725918.1:0-49603 GCF_029784015.1 Lycium ferocissimum
CACCCAAAAATTTGGGGGAGGACCAAAAGGGGCATTGTATGGCAAAATGCGGGTCCCAATTTCCGGTTCAAAAGTTGGAGAAACAAATTAATTGGCCCGTATATGATCCACAAGCGGTAGACAAAGTGAAGCTTATTCGAGAAAGGTTATTACGGCCGCAGTCGACAAATCGTATGCGTATAATCGTCGTCGATTTTAGAGTTTCGTGTCGGGATGACGGGTATTCCCGAAGGTATCGCTCATGAAAGGTGTTATGAGATTCGGAAGAAAGTGAAGCTCTACCCAAGATATATCGGGCCTTATCAAGTTATCCGGAGAATAGGCAAAGTTGCTTGGTGAATTGGACCGCTGGATTTGGGAGCAAGGCATCCGTATTCCACGTTTCTATGCTTCGTAAGTGCATTGGTGACCCTTCCGAATATTTCGTAGATGATGTCCAGTCACGAGGAGTCGTCCTATGAAGAAGCAGCCTGATAGGCTATATTGGATCGGCAGATAAGAAGGTTGCGGAACAAGAATGTGGCCTCTGTTAAGGTGCTGTGGCGGAATAATAATCGGGTGAAAATGACCTGGGAAGCTGAGGAGCAGATGAAAAAGAAGTATCCTCACTTATTCCCGGAGCCCACGTAATTTAAATTCTTAACTTAATTATGTTGAGCAATGAATGAACCGTGAAATAGCTACAAAATGTTATAGCCCGCACTTCGTACGTTCGGATGTTGCGAGACCATGGCGAGAAGTTAAGGACAAGGCTATGTCCTAAAAATAATTTTAGTGGGTGCGAGTTGTTAGGAATATTAACTGGACAATGGTAGTATGGAAAATATTGAGAAAGGCTAAGGGCAAGAAGAGGAATTCGAAAATGGGCCGTGAAATAATGCGAAGGTTAGGGACAAAATGGTAATATTGAGAAAAGTCGAGGGGTAAAATGGTAACTTCACAAAGGTTCAAGAAAATTTGAAGTAGCCAAAGTGTGCAAAGAAGACACTTGGTCTTTGACCAAGTAAGAAAAAGAAAAGAAAAATCAAGAAAAAGGAGGAAAAGTCTAGAAAGGGAAGAAAGGGAATATGTGACCAAAATCGAGGGGCCTAAACATAAATAAGTAGAAGTGAGGATGATATATATATATGACTCATTAGTCATAATTTTCATGAAAAACTCTAGAGAATTTTAAGAGACAAGAAAAGAAGAAAAGAAGGAGAAAAGTCTCCTAGGCCATTCCTACCAAGGCAAGTCCATTAAGAAACCTTGGAAATTTTTCTTCAAAAATTATTCTCTACTAATTAGAGTATCCTCTACGACATGGAGTAGTTGTCGGAGCGAGAAAATCGTTCGTCATGAGAGAAGCTTAGTCAAGAAGGATATGAAGGGAGAAGGTATGATTCAATATTCTTTACATGTTTTATGGTGATTGTGAATGTTGTAGTAGATGGAAATGGATGAAAAAAAAAACATGAAAAAACATGTATGATGGAATAAAGGCCGTGTGTATGTGATGTATATAGGGAGGAAGAACTACTTTATTTAGCATATTTGAATTGTTGTGTTATGGACGTTGGAACATGTTGTAATGTATTGAAATGGATGAGAAGCATGAAATGAGGATGTTGATGTTGTAGCCGTGAGCATGGTTAGTGGTGAAGGAAGAACGAATTAAATTGATTTATGTTCTTGGTTGATTATAGTGTAGATTCTATGATGAAAATGAGTGTTTGACGATTTAAATTGAAGGAGTAAGTGTAGCTGACTGATTTGGAACGTTATGTGATTTAACATAGTTTCTTGTATTAATGGAAATGATAATGTGAACGTATGGAATTGTTGACGAAGTATGTGAATTCCCAAGAAAGAATTAAGTTGTTATTGCTTTTGTTGAAATTGTAAAGTAGTGATGAAGTAGTATATTGATAGAATCGTTTGAAAGTTATATGAATTGAATGGAATCTAATTGAATTGAATTGTTGGCATTGTTGTTGGTATTGTGGCCGAGTTCCATTCTCTCGGGTTGTTATTGTTGAATTGGGCCGAGCCATATTCGGGGATGGCGTATTTACAGGAAATGCTGCCAAAATTTGGTAGACAAAGTGTTATTTTAAAGAATCAACTTATAAATGCCCCTAACTAAGGTTTGGTAAACATGACCAATTTGTAGATTTTGGTGGATTTGCAACTTGGGATTTGGAGTAGTGCATGAGCGGAAAAAGGTATGTGTGTGAGACTTCACTTTCTTTCTTTGGCATGTCCTAGACGTATAGGCTTGACTTCGCGCCTCGGGGACTTCCCTAACTCTAGAAATCCGAGATTGAAAAATAGTTACTATTCATTCAAAGGGGCATTGAACTAAAAGTGCTTGAATAGTGAAAGAAAGGTCGAAACACCCTAGGACTTGCAAGAATACGACCCGATCATCCTAAGACTTCCATAAGCAACATTATGAAATGTATTATACGTAATTGTGTACGCCGCCTCATTCGACCGAGGCGGGCCCACTATTCCCAAATCCCTTCTTATTGTTACATTAAGCTTATTTCCATGTTATCGCTAATAAAAGTTTTTGGTTATCGTTTCTACTATCAAATTAGTAGTTGTTTTAACTAAACCTATGACCCCAACGCATGATTTTCTTTCCAAAAAGTCTACAAGGGTTTTACAAAATACTCATTTTCCTTCAAAAACCAAGTTTTATGATATTAAAAGTCCTACTAACTAAAACGACGATCATAGTTCTATGATGATAATAATGAAGCCAGGAATAAGAAAGGTATAGAACGATAATAGTCAAGGCTATGTTTTTCAATGGCTATGGCGATGTCAAAAAATGGGAATGATACTATGATAACTATGTCGAGAATGATCTCATGTCTAAAGGTTCCAAAGTACATGAAATGCTATACTATGATTCTACTCCATGTTTATTCATAATGTTGACCTCTCATTGATTGTCTCGCCTTACTACTAGTTCCTTCAAGGTGAGATAAAGCGCCCATGGTTATTTCATAGTAAAATCGGAGGTTACCGACCTTACGTCACTCCGATAGCGTTATAGCTTTTCCTTGGGCTCCCATGCATGCTGTTTAACTCGTTTATATGATAATGTATATAATACCCGATATTGACGAACGTACTTGTATACACCGTATATGGGGAACGGGGGAGGGCAAACCGTGTCCACCGATTCAACCGGCTTATCATCCCGACGCGGATGCCCGACGCGGGATTTATGGGAGCCGTACGCGGCGTCTCGGTTCGTGATATATATATATATATATATATACACCGTGATATATTTGGGACACCGTTGGGGAGGGGAGGGAGAGCCGATGAATTCGGCGTCCGTACCGTAAGTAAAAGTACCGTTTTCGAAAAGCATCTCGTTTTCTATGTACAAAAACAAGAAACACCGTGCTCGAATAAGAAAAAAGAAAAGCTAAGCGTGCATGGACTCCGCCCCGAGCGGCACTCACACGTATAGGTTGCTCCTCTATACCGTGGTAATCGTTATGCTTCCATATAGTTATTACCCGCACAAGTTACCGTCTTACACATGATCTATCTCATATGTACAAATTTTTACTATGTTATTACTATTCATGTCTTACATACTCGCACATTGCTCGCATCGACCCCTCTTCTTCGGGCCGCGTTCATGCCACGCAGTACACCTGACGGATAGAAGCCAAGATAGAAGATGTTCCACGAAATTGGCAAGCTCCATTTGGCTCCGGAGTGTAGCCGAGTCATAGCACACGTGCCAGATTTCGATTACGCTAGAGACTTTCTGCATACAGTCGTGTTCCGGGAGTCAGATTGTATCATGACACGAGTTATATACAGTTACATGTTTTATTTGACTTAAAAGCAACAAAAGAGTATTTCAGTCATCTATTTATGTTTACTTGTTTTAAAGGTTTTCAAAAAAAAAAATTTTACGTAGTAAGGATCGGGTTCGCTCGGCTCCGGTCACGGGGTTGGTGCCCATCACACCCCGATCAAGATCGGGTGTGACAAAGTGGTATCGAGCGGTCGGTCCAAGGGTTGTTCGCAAAGTCGTGTCCGCAGAGAGTCCTCGTTTTGGCGGGTGTGAAGCCGGCCACATTTATAAACAGGAGGCCGCGGGGCATCTAGAAATATTGACCTTCTTTCTCGTCATTAGATCGTGCGATAGAGCCAAGTCATAGGAAACAAGATTCCTTATACTCACCGTTGATTTCGCAAGCGCCCGATCGGCGAAAGAGGCGAGGGATGATATGGAAGTCAAAGAGATAAGATCGGATGGATATATTTGTCCCGTTATGTTGTCGGGGCGCCGCACGTAAAATAGTCATATACAAAAAAGTAAAGTGAGTATTAAGAAGAGAAAAAGGGCAAAATAGTAATTATAAAGAAAAGGACGTGTTACGAAAATGCCTCGAAGCCGTGAGACTTCGACTTGCCCTTGATCGGTAATAAAGGGTATACGAGGAAGTAGACGCGAAAATATCGTTGATAAGGTGCCAAATTCCACCAAAGTCTCGAGGTTAAGCGTGCTCAAAGTGAGAGCAATTTCGATGGGTGACCCCCCGGGAAAAAACCAAAAGTTCTACAAATTGAGATCCAAGGGACAAATGAACAAGAGTAACCCAAGGAAAACTAGAATATATGGATGGATAGAGACCCCAAGAGACGCGAAAGACGAGGTGGATTAGTCCTAAAAGAGACAGTTGTGTCATAGCTCGGGAATTAGGATAGGCTTGAATAGCGTTGGAAAGTACCTTGTGGGTTAGTTGATAGTAAATGTATATACATATACAAAGAGATGAAAATGTGTACCATATTCGGAAAAGAAAGAGAGTGAGTAGCTGGAAAATAAGGAGACGGATGCCGAAAAAAAGTGAAAAGAAAGAGTTCCCGATATGTGAGATATGGGATTGGAAGGAAGGCGAGGAATAAGGTATCAACCAAGACTTCATAAAAGGACTATCGGCATATAGGGAGCCCCTTAAAGGGGAGAGATCGAGGAGTTCGATTGTAAGGAGAATAAGGTAAAGGATAAGAAACGGGCTTGAGAGAGGAATGTTATGAAACTAACTCCCCGAAGTGCATACAAGACCCCATAGAAGGTTAGTTGAACATTCGAGGACGAATGTTCTAAAGGGGGAGAGGATGTTATAGCCCGCACTTCGTACGTTCGGATGTTGCGAGACCATGGCGAGAAGTTAAGGACAAGGCTATGTCCTAAAATAATTTTAGGGTGCGAGTTGTTAGGAATATTAACTGTGGACAATGGTAGTATGGAAAATATTGAGAAAGGCTAAGGGCAAGAAGAGAATTTAAAATGGGCCGTGGAAATAATGCGGAAGGTTAGGGACAAAATGGTAATATTGAGAAAAGTCGAGGGTAAAATGGTAATCTCACAAAGGTTCAAGAAAATTCTTGAAGGGCCAAAGTGTGCAAAGAAGACACTTGGTCATCTTTGACCAAGTAAGAAAAAGAAAAGAAAAATCAAGAAAAAGGAGGAAAAGTCTAGAAAGGAAGAAAAGGAATATGTGACCAAAATTGAGGGGCCTAAACATAAATAAGTAGAAGTGGAGGATGATATATATATGACTCATTAGTCATAATTTTCATGAAAACTCTAGAGAATTTTAAGAGACAAGAAAAGAAGAAAAGAAGGAGAAAAGTCTCCTAGGCCATTCGGCCAAGGCAAGTCCATTAAGAAACCTTGGAAATTTTTCTTCAAAAATTATTCTCTACTAATTAGAGTATCCTCTACGACATGGAGTAGTTGTTGGAGCGAGAAAATCGTTCGTTGAAGTCATGAGAGAAGCTTAGCCGAAGAAGGATATGAAGGAGAAGGTATGATTCAATATTCTTTACATGTTTTATGGTGATTGTGAATGTTGTAGTAGATGGAAATGGATGAAAAAAAAAAAACATGAAAACATGTATGATGGAATAGTGGCCGTGTGTATGTGATGTATATAGGGAGTGAAGAACTACTTTATTTAGCATATTTGAATTGTTGTGTTATGGACGTTGGAACATGTTGTAATGTATTGAAATGGATGAGAAGCATGAAACGAGGATGTTGATGTTGTAGCCGAGCATGGTTAGTGGTGAAGGAAGAACGAATTAAATTGATTTAGTGTTCTTGGTTGATTATAGTGTAGATTCTATGATGAAAATGAGTGTTTGACGATTTAAATTGAAGGAGTAAGTGTAGCGGACTGATTTGGAACGTTATGTGATTTAACATAGTTTCTTGTATTAATGGAAATGATAATGTGAACGTATGGAATTGTTGACGAAGTATGTGAATTTAAGAAAGAATTAAGTTGTTATTGCTTTTGTTGAAATTGTAAAGTAGTGGATGAAGTAGTATATTGATAGAATCGTTTGAAAGTTATATGAATTGAATGGAATCTAATTGAATTGAATTGTTGGCATTGTTATTGTGGCCGAGTTCCATTCTCGGGTTGTTGTTGTTGAATTGGGCCGAGCCATATTCTCGGGACGGTGTATTTACAGGGGAAATGCTGCCAAAATTTCGGCAGGCAAAGTGTTATTTTAAAATCAACTTATAAATGCCCCTAACTAAGGTTTGGTAAACATGACCAATTTGTGTAGATTTTCGTGATTTGCAACTTGATTTGGAGGAGCGTAAGAGCGGGAAGAGGTATGTAAGACTTCACTTTCCTTCTTTGGCATGTCCTAGACGTATAGGCTTGATTTCGCGCCTCGGGGACTTCCCTAACTCTAGAAATCCGAGATTGAAAACTAGTTACTATTCATTCAAAGGGCATTGAACTAAAAGTGCTTGAATAGTGAAAGAAAGGTCGAAACACCCTAGGACTTGCAAGAATACGACCCGATCATCCTAAGACTTCCATAAGCAACATTATGAAATGTATTATACGTAATTGTGTACGCCGCCTCATTCGACCGAGGCGGGCCCACTATTCCCAAATCCCTTCTTATTGTTACATTAAGCTTATTTCCATGTTATCGCTAATAAAGTTTTTAGTTATCGTTTCTACTATCAAATTAGTAGTTGTTTTAACTAAACCTATGACCCCAACGCATGATTTTCTTTCCAAAAGTCTACAAGGGTTTTACAAAATACTCATTTTCCTTCAAAACCAAGTTTTATGATATTAAAAGTCCTACTAACTAAAACGACGATCATAGTTCTATGATGATAATAATGAAGCCAGAATAAGAAAGGTATAGAACGATAATAGTCAAGGCTATGTTTTTCAATGGCTATGGCGATGTCAAAAAAAATGGGAATGATACTATGATAACTATGTCGAGAATGATCTCATGTCTAAAGGTTCCAAAGTACATGAAATGCTATACTATGATTCTACTCCATGTTTATTCATAATGTTGACCTTCATTGATTGTCTCGCCTTACTACTAGTTCCTTCAAGGTGAGATAAAGCGCCCATGGTTATTTCATAGTAAAATCGGAGGTTACCGACCTTACGTCACTCCGATAGCGTTATAGCTTTTCCTTGGGCTCCCATGCATGCCGTTTAATCGTTTATATATAATGTATATAATACCGATATTGATGAACGTACTTGTATACACCGTATATGTGGGGAATGGGGAGGGCAACCGTGTCCACCCGATTCAACTGGCTTATCATCCCGGACGCGGATGCCCGACGCGGATTTATGGGAGAGCCGTACGCGGCGTCTCGTTTCCGTGATATATATATATATATATATACACCGTGATATATTTGGGACACCGATGGGGAGGGGGTGGGAGAGCCGATGAATTCGGCGTCGTACCGTAAGTAAAAGTACCATTTTCTGAAAAGCATCTGTTTTCTATGTACAAAAACAAGAAACACTGTGCTCAGAATAAGAAAAAGAAAAGCTAAGCGTGCATGGACTCCGCCCTGAGTGGCACTCACACGTACAGGTTGCTCCTCTATACTGTGGTACTGTCTATGCTTCCATATAGTTATTACTCTGCACAGGTTACCGTCTTACACATGATCTGTCTCATATGTACAGCTTTTACTATGTTATTACTGTTCATGTCTTACATACTCAGTACATTGCTCGTACTGACCCCTCTTCTTCGGGGGCTGCGTTCATGCCACGCAGGTACACCCAGACGGATAGAAGCCGTGGATAGAAGATGTTCCAACGAAATTGGCAAGCTCCATTTGGCACCGGAGTGTAGTCGAGTCATAGCACACGTGCCGTGATTTTACGATTACGATTAGAGACTTTGCGGATAGACAGTCGTGGGTTCCGGAGTCGATTGTATCATGACACGAGTTATATACGCTTACATGTTTTATTTGACTTAAAAGCAACAAAAGAGTATTTCGGTCCATCTATTTATGTTTACTTGTTTTAAAGGTTTTCAAAAAAAAAAATTTTTACGTAGTAAGGATCGGCGGGTTCGCTCGGCTCCGGTCACGGGTCGGTGCCCATCACACCCTGATCAAGATCGGGGTGTGACACAAAAGAACTCCCCCGATTTGTTTGTAAGGCCCGCAAGGTTAGTTTAACATTAAAGGACGAATGTTCTAAAGGGGGGGGAGGATGTTATATCCCGTACTTTGAGCAACGGGACAATATGAGTGAATTATGACAAGTTAGGAACCAGACAATTCCGGGACATGAAGTCGGGATTTTTAATCACGATTTTGTTTTAAGAATATAAGTGGTGTATGACTTTATTGGTATGAAAGTATTAAGGAAACATTTGGGGTCAAAATGGATTAAGAAAAACTTGTATTTTATGGAAAATGAGGGGCCAAAGTGGCCGGCCATGTAGTAGTGGGCCATGGCCACATGAATTTATCTTATATGGAAATTTAAAAGATGACTAAGTCATCTTTCTCTTCATTTTTATCTTAGAGAAACATCAAGAAGCTTGAAGAAAAAAAGGGAGCAAGCATTCGGCCATAGAGAGCAAATTTCAAGACCAAGAAATCTCCTTCAAAAAAATTGATTCTTCTAGCAAAACAACTAATTCAAGGGTGCTTATTAACGTGGAGTCGTTCTTTGAATCATCAAGTCATCCGTTTTCACTCTTGGGAGCCTTAGCTAACGTGTGAAGTGAAGAAGAAAAGGTAATAATTAATTCTCTTTTATGTGTTGTGAATGGTGTGGGCATGTCGTAGTATGTAAATATGAATGAAATTCATGAAAATCTGTGTGTTGGGAGCCAAACCGTGAACATGGAATATGCATGGCTTGTGGCCGTGCATATGCAATGTTATGTGGAATTGAGAGATTGAATTATATGTGCATGTTTCCTTGTTGTTGTAGTGTGTTGGATGAATGGGAATTACATATATGTGTGTGTATAAGATGGCCGAATATAGGCCATGTTTGTGCCAAGGGTGAGTGTATATTACTTAATGCTTTAGTTGTTGTCGTTGCGCATTCTATATCAATAATGAGCTTTTGGATGATCTAAGTTAATGTTGTGATGGTTGCGGACTGTTTTGGAAGTCATGGTACGTTAATGTAAAATTTTGTACTTAAGAGAATGGCATTGTTAATGCATGGATTATTAGTGTAATTCATGAAATTAGAATAAAGGAATGTGAGTAGTGTTGCTCTCGGGTTTGGGGGCAATTTCGGGTAAATTGGAACAATGTTTGGATTGTTTGAAAAATTGTGCGAATTGTTGGAAGCGTGCTTGAATGTTGTTTGAATGGTTTTGGATTAATAATCGAATGTATAAATGTTGATATTAGTTTGAATGTAGATAGTTGAAGTAAGTATATCGGAATGTTTGATTATGGTCAAGTCATGTAGAAAGAACTATTAATGTTGGAATGCATTGTGAATTGATTATTGATATTGTAGTTTGGTTGTTGGTTTGGTTGTTGTTGAAATTGGCCGAGTTGAAATCTCGGGGTTGGTGTAATTATAGGGGAAATGCTGCTGAAATTTTTGTAGAATTTAATGTTCGTTCGGAATTGGATGCCTAAAGGCTTATGGCTAATGTTTGGTATATTGGCGTTATGTAGATCTTGGAGCGTCCGAGAGTTGAGGCTTGACTTAGCTTGCGAGCGGACGAGGTATGTAAGGCGTCACTTTCTTTTCTTTGGCATGTCTTAATGTTAACTAGGCTATGCCTCGAGCTTCGGGGTAATTCCACTCTTAGAATCCGAGCTTAGATACGTATTTTATTCATTCCTAAAGACTTGCTCCTCAATGTAACCAAACTAAGGTTCTTATGTTTTCGAAAGATTGAATTTCAAAAGTCTTATAGAGAATTTTGCTACGAAAAGGTTCCGAACTTCAAACGCTCGTAACTTTTGCCGATGAGCTCGGATCGCCCCAAAACATAATAGGTAACTTCATAAGACATAACATTCCCCTCACTCTTGTAGCCTCTCGGAGGGGGCCGCAAGACCGTCCGTGGGGCCCGCGGCTTTTCTATGCTTATCCTTAATGACCTCCGGAAAAATTTAATACTATTTTCACTTGGACTTCCGCATATGGATTTCTCACTTAGTTAATGAGTTATGAGTATGATTTTATGCATATGGTTACTCACGACTCCGCTCGTGCTTATGGTTATTACTTCGTTCACCGGTTCCCGGGCCGATTATATTTCGTGCACATTATGGTATATTCGTGTGATGCGTGATACGGTTCGCCGAGCTCCTCCTCGAGGGCCGGTTCCGTTTATATTTGGTGTTATGCCGTGTATGGTGTTATGGTTGGCTATGATGTGTTACGTGGATATGTCGGGTTATGGAGATATGTAACTTTACTGGCAGTGATCTTCGTGGTATGGCGCCATCGACAGGCGGGCGACCATCGTTCTAAGAGCCTATGCATGACTTATATTTTAACTAAATATTTTGACATTTTGTATATCACATCTATTTTCTGTATTTTGTTATTATGGTTCTGTATTTCTGCTTTACATACTCAGTACATATTCCGTCGACCCCTTTCTTCGAGGCACATGCTTTCATGCCCGCGAGGTACGGACACTGTTCTGATCCACCCACTTAGGACACCTTTTCTGTTATCTGGGAGTGCTCCTTCATTCGAAGCCTACATTTTGGTATAGATACTTTCTGTTGCATATGTATATATTTATTCAGGGGTACGACGGGGCCCTGTCCCGTCATATGATTTTGTTACTCTGTTTAGAGGTCTGTGGACATGTCTGTGGGTAAGGCTATATCTGTACAGCTATGTGTGTGTGTTTTATGTATTGGGCGGTCCACCCGCCACGGCAGCCTAGTCGGCTTGCCTTTGTGCATATTTCGAGATTCTGTACATTACGAGAGCCTAGCCGGCTTATGTTGCATATGTTGACTATTTTGTGATAATCTGAGGCTATATGTGATTATTTACGATTAAGCGAGTTAGTATGCTAGTTCCGAGTGTCAGGTACGTATGAGTGCCCAATTCGGACACTAGTCACGGCCTACGGGGTTGGGTCGTGACATTGGCATGGAACAACTAGGAAAATTTGGGACCAAAAATGGAATAAATGGAAGTTGGAAATCATGCAAAAATAAGGCCTTTGGCCCAGGGTGGTCCCTGAATGGTCCCACACACTTTGTGGACAATTTTAATTGGTCCAACACATGTGTGTGGGCCATGGACACTTGTGCAATTCATGTGGGAGCTTAAGATGAAATCAAAGTCATCTTTTATCATTACAACACTTAGAAAAAAATAGAAGTTGAAGAACCACAAAAGAGAGGCTCTCGGCCAAAGAGGGGAAAATTGAGGTCCCATTTCTAGCCATTCCAAAAATATTTTGTTGATGCAAATCCACTAATTTGAGGTCCTTAAGTAACGTGGAAGTGTTGTTCGGGTCATCCAATCATTCGTTGTGTCAATTGCAAACCCTAGGCAAATTGTGGAGTTGAAGAAGAAAGGTAAGAATTGATCATGTTTTGTATGTTATAAAGGTTGTATGCATGTTATAGTATGTTAAAATGGATGAAAATCATGAAATATGGCATGTTGGAGTGAAGGTTGTGTGTGCAGTGTATAGCCGTGTGAGGTGTATGTGTGTTGTGTTGTATTGAAGCAATGAATTAAAGTCTAGTTAGCATGTTGTGATTGTTGTAGAGTGGAGAAATGAATGAGAATCATAAGTATGTGCATATGTAGTGTTGGACGAAATGGGTCATATTATATGACAATGAATGGATTAATTCTCCTTAATGTTTTAATTGTCGTCGTTATGAATTTCATGATGAGAATGAGAGTTTAATGACTCAAATTGATGTTGTAATTGTATGGGCTGATTTAGAGGCTATTGTGCATTTATTGTAATTTGTATATTTATAAGAATGACATTGTTAGAATGTGAATTGTTGGTGCAAATCATGATTTGGAAATGAGGAATGTGTTATAGTTGAGGCTCTCGGGTTTGGGCTGTTTTCGGGTGAGTTGGAGTATTATTTGAGATGTTTGAAATGTTGAATGAATTGCTTAGGATGTTCTTGAATGTTGTTGGTATGGGTTCGGGTTAGTATTTGAATGTATAAGCGTTGATGTTGGCTTGAACGTAAGCCGTTGAGTTGATTATATTGAAAGTTGTTGAATGATGAAAAAGAGGGTTATTAATGTTATATTGCCTCTCGGATTGATTATTGATGTTGCTAGGTTGGTTGTTGTTGTTGTTGTTGTTGATTTGGCCGAGTTAAATTCTCGGGGTTGGCCTATTTACGGGGAAATGCTGCCCAAATTTTGTAGAATTAAAGGGCTAAATTGGAATTAAATGCCCAAAATGTCTTTAGCTAATGTTTGGCATATTATGACTTGTTTGTAGACCTTGGGGAGCACGAGTCGTAGGTCGTGATTAGCTTGAGTTTGGAGTAGCGTTGGGAGCGATCGAGGTATGTAAAGCGCAACCCTTCCTTCTCTTGGCATGCCTTAGTCGTAAATAGGCTATGATACGAGTCTCGAGGAAACTCTACTCTCGCGATCCGACCATGTGTTATATCCCGTACTTTTGCATGTTCGGGAAATTTGAGAATAATTGTGATTCGTAAGAATAAGGCAATATTTTGATTTGGGTCAATATGTGTGTTGTTGCTCTTGAAAATATGAATGTGAAGTATTGAGGAAGGCCAAGGGCAAAATTGGAATTTAGGAAATTTGTTCCGGGAATTTTAAACGAGAGTTGTGACCAATTGGGCTCAATAAATAAGAAATAAAATGAGGCCCATTTTTGGCAAGGGGTGACCGGCCACATAGTGGTCCAAGCCCATGGAATTTAATTAATTTTCCATGTGACCAAATTATATAAAGGAGTATTGCATGTAGAAGATTCAAGAAAATTAAAGACAAGGAGAGAAACAAGGAAAGAAGGAGAACAAGAACATGGCCTATTCGGCCATGCTCCCAAAATTTTGTCCCAAGAATTTTGATCCCTAAAATTATTTTCTTGTTGAATTCCCACTAATTCAAGCCTCCTCTACGACGTGGTGTAATTATTTCGGAAGAATAGTCGCTCGTTTCGTCGTTTTCACACTTGAGCCAAGTGAAGAAGTTGAGAGAAAAAGGTATGATTCAATCCTTTTTATAGGTTATAAAGACTTTGTTGAGGTTGTAATACATGGAAATGAATAGAATTCATGGAAATATGGACGTTTGCATGGTAATTATATATGCATGAATTTGGTCGTGTGTGTATATTGTTGAATAGGTAAGATGAGTTGAAGTTTATGTGGTATTATAGTTGTGGTTATTATGGAAATTGTATTGCAAGTGAAAGTTGAACAAAAATTGGATGAGTGTGGCAAATTGCATGTTGGCCGTGGGAAATATAGTGATGAACTAATGATGGATTTGTTTTGTTTAATGTGCTAATGGTGTTGTTGTGATCTTTACAATGTAAATGAAGGTTATATGGGTTAAGTTTGCATGAAAATGGAATGTAGAGAATTATGGCACATTAATGTGATTTTATGGTATTAAGATAATGAGATTGTAAAAGTGTGGGTTATGGTTGTTAGTGATGAAGTAGTAAATAGAAAAGGTGTTAGAATGGTTTCGTTGCATATATGCGAATTTTAGATGGAATATGGAAATTGACGGAATTGTTGAATATTGGATATATAGCATGGAATGCCCTTAGTTTATGTTTGAATGATCTCAAATTAGTGAATGAATATGTAAACGATGATATTGGCTCGAATGTACGCTATTGGATTGAAAGTTGACATACTATGTGGTAAGGAAGACTACTTATGTTGGAATGCATTTGGATTGGTTGTTTACATTGTTGTTGGTATAGTTGTTGTTATTTTGGCCGAGTTCCATTCTCGGGTTGTTGTGATTGAAATTGGCCGAGTCTAAATCTCGGGATGTCATATTTATAGGGGAGGTGCTGCCCAAATTTTTATGGACAAGTATTGGTTGAAATTGAAATCTCAAAGCCTTACAATTAACATTTGGTAATTGTGACCAAATTGTAGATTTTGGCGAATTTGAGACTTGATTTTGGAGACGTGTAGGAAGCGGAAAAGGTATGTAAAGCCCTTCCTTTCCTTCTTAGGGCATGTCTTAACTATATTAGGTTGAAGTCTGAGCCTCGGGAAAAGTTCTGTGCATTGAAATTCGAGTTTAATTTTGACTACTATTCATTCAGCATAATTGAACTACTTTCCTTACATTTTGTTGGACAAATGTTGAAACTTCCATAACTTTCCCAAACGAACCCGGATTGCTTTGAAACTTTCACAGATGCTCCCATAGGGTCTAATATTCGTAAAATTCTGTACGCCACCTCGACTTGACCCGGGGTGGGCCCGCTATTTCCGAATCTGCCCCTATTGTGTTACTAATTTGTGTTGAGCAATAATTAAAGGAAGCTTTTAGCTACTCCCTCAAAATAATAAATGATTTGCATATGGGTGATGTGATGATTTGTGTGTATGTCTGACCGGGCTCGGAGTGCCGTGGTATCTGTCCGCCCGGTGCCGTGTGTGTGTGATGAAGTATGATGTGTCCGGGTATCGGAGTGCTGTGGTATCCGTCCGCCTCCGAGATATTATGATTATGCCATGATATGCAACCCGGGGAGCTGTGGTATATGTCCGCCCCCGAGGTATCGGAGCGCTGTGGTATATGTCCGCCTCCGAATATCGTGGATAAGTGATCCGGGGTGCTGTGGTATCCGTCCGCCCCCGGTATTTTGATGTGATATATGATGTTGGTGTGTATAATTTGGTCTGTGTTATTGTGTTTCTTTGATGTCTCGTCATGAAAGAAATATAAACATGATCTGTATCAGTACCACACGTTCTACTCTCTGTATATAGGTATAATCTGTGTCAGTATTCTGTTCGTTCTGCACCCCCGACTCCGACTTCGGTTCTGTCTGGTACACTTCTGTGCGTCCGACTCCGACTAGAGATCCGTCAGGTATATCTTAGTACTTCTGATTCCGATTTCGTCTGGTATGCCTTCTGTATCTCCGATTCTGTTTACGATTCTGTCTGTTATAGTTATGCACTACTAGGTTCGGTTATGGTTCTGTCTGACATATTTCTGTTTGCATGTGATGTTGACCGCTGGATACTTGGCCGCGGTATATGCGTGTATGTGTGATATTGACCGCTGGATACTTGACCGCGGTATGTGTGATATTGACCGCTGGATACTTGACCGCGGTATGTGTGATATTGACCGCTGGATACTTGACCGCGGTATAGGTGATATCGCCGCTGGATTCTTGGCCGCGGCATATGTGTGTGTGATACAACATGATACGTGGTAGAATGTATGATTTGTATTTTGGATTTAAGTATTCTGGTATCTGGGTTATTATGCTCACGATCTGTATACCTTACTTCGACTATGATTTCGTTTCTGTACTTTCTGCTTTACATACTCAGTACATATTCCGTACTGACCCCCTGTTCTTCGGGGGCTGCGTTTCATGCCACGCAGGTACTCCCAGCTGAGCTGAGGTTATTATAGCAGATGTCCCAGCAGAGATGGCAAGCTCCATTCTCCCGGAGGGCTGCCAAGTCAGAGTTTGTTTGTTATGATTTCTGGAGTTATGTTAGAGACTTTGCAGACAGCGTCGTGGGTGCGATTGTCAGTCGGTATGCGGCTCCGTCAGCCGATATGTCAGTCTGTATTACGTAATGACATTTTGTATGATTGCAAATTTGTTTGATTCGGAGGCCCAAAAAAAAAAAAAAAATTCTGACAAATTTTGCTATGTATGTTGTCTTATTTGATTTAAAAAGTTTGACGTGATCTTATGTGTGGTAAGAGTCTGAGGGTTCGCTCGGCCCTAAATAAGGGTCGGGTGCCCATCACGTCCCATCGGAATTGGGGCGTGACACCATGTCTGTGATTATTATTTGTTTCTTAGTCTTCGTATGCATGATATGATGAAATATTGGCTCCTATGGCTTTTGTATGACTACGTTTCAAAAGTTGCCTAAAAGGTTAGTTTTTAAAGAAAGAGTTTTGTTCCTAAATGATTCCGAAAACTACGAAAGTCCGTAACTTTCACAGACAGAACCGGATCGCTTCGATATGCTCAAAAATGATTCCATGATATATGATGACTATGTTTTCCATAGGCGGGCCGGCTCGGGTCGACACCGTCCGTGGGTCCCGCGACTTTCCTTTATGTACTTCGACGACTTTTGAAAGAATATGATACGATTATGATCCCGATTTCAAGTACGATCAGTTTACTTACCTTTTGAGTTTATGATAATGATCTCACGCACATGATTTTGATACGTAACTATGGTTTCTGAAGTTCGGATTGATATATTTCCGAGTGGTATTCGAAAGAAAATTCGATTTGACGTTTGTTTTGGTTTTGAAATAATAGTTCGCTTCGACTATTCTATTGAGTCTGTAATGACGACTATGTTTTTGATTCCCACAAGCTATGTCATATGATCTTGACACGTACCTACAATTTCTAAAGTACTACTTGATATATTCTCGAATGATTTTCGGAAGGAACTTGACTTAATTGTTATTTAGCTTTAAAATGAGATTTCGTTTGATTATGTTGTTGAGTATTGATGATTTGTGTATGTGGTTCCTCACTACTCGCTCGTGCGAGCTATTATGATCTCTTTCCTTGCGTCCGGGCCGGGGCATGTATTCGTGCACGATTCTACGGTATGATTCACCGCGCCCCTCACTAGAGGGCGGGGCATGTTATATGATATGATTATGATATGATGATATGGGGAGGTGGCCAGGATGGCATATGATGACTTCATTCACCGCGTCCCTCACTAGAGGGCCGGGGCACGTTATATGTACATGATATGATTATTTTACTCACCGCGTCCCTCATTAAAGGGCCGGGGCACGTTATATATATATATGTATCTGATGGTTTTACTTACCGCGCCCCTCACTAGAAGGACGGGCACGTTATAACTATGTATGTGTACGAGATGATCTTTCGACTACGTTTCTCGGTCCGTGATGGTGTGTATGAAATGGATACGTATGATTTATGTTTCAAAGGCAAGTGTTATGACTTTACGGTTATTATGCTACTTTTCCTCGCCCTCATTTCGGTATGATTCTCTTACGGTATTACTATGCTTTACATGCTCGGACGTATTTCATACCGACCCCTTTCTTCGGGTCGCGTTTCATGCCCGCGGTACGCATTTTGGTGATCCACCCGGCGTAGGATTTCCATTCTGCTGTTCAGAGTGCTCCCTTTGTTCTGGAGCCAATATTTTGGGTATATATTCTTCCGATGTATATGATTATGTTTATTCAGGGTACGGCGGGGCCCTGTCCCGTCATCTGATTCTGTTGTTCTGTATTAGAGGTCTGTAGACATAGATGTGGGTTATGTATAGTTTTGTTCGGATGCGTTGAGTAAGTTGTGTTTGGGCGGCCCATCCGCCGTGGCAGCCTTGTCGGCTGCGTATATGTATGCTTTGCTACGTTATGTATATTATGATAGCCTTACCCGCTTTTGTGCGGCTTATATGTTTGTATGTGACAGTTTGGAACCACGTATGATCTCTATGTCGGTGTAGATTGTTTGCATGCTGATTTTGGTTATTGAGTGCATATGGGTGCCCAACTCGGGCACTAGTTACGACCTACGGGGTTGGGTCGTGACACTCCCCCCCTTTAGAACATTCGTCCTCGAATGTTAAATTAGCCTTACAGGATTTTATAAGCATTTGGGGGAGTTTCTTTTACAATTATCGCAAACAGTTCATACATCAATTAGCATAACCAATTAAAGAGTCTAAATTACTTGTACCTGCGTCTGGTGGCGCCTCCGATCCCGTCTACAGAGTCGCGCGATATAGGTCGTTCGATGGACCGCCAGAACTGGAGGCTCCGCCACGGCCTCTGCCACGGCCTGCTAGTGTCGGTATGCCCCGCCCCATCGGGCGCATAGCTACGGAAGGGGAAGATGAACCAGCAGCTGACTCAGTAAGCTGGGCTGTACCACCTGGACCGCCCCTGTACGGACACTCTCGCATACGGTGACCCTGGCCGCCACAAGTAAAACAAGCACCTGTGGCGCGGTAACACTCTCCCGGATGCTGCCCCCCACAATAAGAACACCGAGGTATGGGTGGCCTCCACTGACCGGAACCTCGGTCCACCTGTGGGCCCGAAGTCCTGGAGATCTGACCCGCTCCCGAATATCCCGCACTATCTGGCCTCCTATTAGTGAACTGTGGGGGTGTACTCCGCGCTGGCTGGGGAGGATATCTCATTTCCCGCCGCCGCCGAGGGCCGGCCCTCGCCTCGAGACTCCCCGGAATATCCCGCATCCGGCCCTTTTGGGCCCCCGTCATAATCCCTATCGGCCGACGCCCCCGCGTCGGTCCTCCATACCGGGGCGTGTGCCCGTATACCTGAATATGCATGACCGGCCGGGCCGCCATCACCAAACAACTCGTCGACCAAATACTGGTCTAGCCCCATCACATACCGGCGCATCCGGTCAGTCATACCGCCACATAAGCGGACGCGTATCTCGGCCGCCGAATCAAACTCGGTGCTATGCTTCGACACTCCCCGCCTCTCGCCGACATCGTGAATTGCCTACCTTGGCTCGCCGTAACTCGCGGAGGCGGTAAATGGGCCGGAAGTGGCCTCAGCAAACTCATCCCATACGGTCGGAGGAGGACCCTCGCCCCTAGACAATACCGAGGGATAGCACCAATTCCGCGGGGCCACGCCCGCAATCGGTATGATGGCAACTCCAACGTACTCGACCTCGGTCCCCGCAATCAATCAGTACGTACGCAGCATCCGTCCGATAAACTCGAGGGTCCTGCGCGGGCTTTGACCCGAAAAACTCGGTGGATTACATGTCGAAACTCACGGCCCTCGAACCATCGCGTCGGTCGGCCCGATCACCCCGTACTCCAAGCTCGTGGGCCCGCCCTCGCTACCAATCGGGTCAATAATCGTACCGCTCTCGCATAGCCCCATCATCCGCCCTTACCGGGGGAGCCCCGAGGCGCGGCACGAGCCGCGGCGGGCCGGCGCGTTGGAGCCGCCCCTGTCCCGGGCACCGGGTCGCTCCAAGTCTCCTCCGATGGGGCGGCGTAGCGAGAGACCAGCCGTCGGAGGCACGATCTCCGCTCAACCGGGCATCGGGCCTGTAGCCTATCCTGCCGGGCCGGCGTCTCGCCGACCGTAGACTTGCCCTTCCGGGGCGCCGTGGCCTTCTCGGAGGCATCGCTGAAATCATAACAATTCGTCAGGGGAGAGTCATCCTGATAACATAGCTCTATCGCACGATCTAGGACCAGAAAGAAGGATAACACCCTAAATGTCCTGTAGCCTCCTGTTTAAAGATGTGGTGCACAACACACCGATAAACAAGACTCTACTAGACGCGGTCTGTAGACATTCCGAGGACGAACCGCTTTGATATCACTTCTGTCACGACCCCAACCCCGTAGGCCGTGACTAGTGCCCGAGCTGGGCACCCATACGCGCTCACTGACCAGATTCGGCATACAAACGGCTCGTACATAAATCAGTATCAGACGTGGCTCCAAACTGACGCATACAAACATATACTGCACAGAAGCCGGCAAGGCTATCATAATATACATAACGTAGCAAAGCATACATACACGCAGCGACAAGGCGCACGGCGGACGGGCCGCCCAAACACAACTTACTCAACGCATCCGAACAAAAAACCGTACATAACCCATATCTATGTCTACACCCTAGACGAACAAATGTAATCATATGACGGACAGGCCCCGCCGTACCCCCGAATACACGGATACATATACAACGGAAGAATATATACCAAAATGTAGGCTCCCGAATAAAAGGAGCTCTCCAAAGCGTAATAGGTGTCCTAGACTGCGGATCACCAACCGTGCGTCCGTACCGCGCGGCATGAAACGAAGCCCCCGAAGAAAGCGGGGTCGCACGAAATATGTGAGTATGCAAAGCATAGAATACAGAAAATGAAGTCATAACCGAATAAGGAGTATAGAACGTGAGCACAATAGCCAGGACACTAAAGTGCTTGTATCTGACATACAAATCATACATAAGGGATACACAAGACAAATATGATAATCAAAATGCCAAAATGCCTCGCTTTCTTTTGAAAACATTTCAGTCTCATACATACGGAAAATCAAACACATCATATGAGCTGACATTAACCGAATGCCGAGGAACGTACGGCCCGATCCATAAATAATACAATAATGCCGAGGAACGTACGGCCCGATCCATATATAATATAATAATGCCGAGGAACGTACGGCCCGATCCATATATAATATAATAATCATAAACATACCGTACCCAGCCCTCTAGTGAGGGACTCGGTAAATCAAATCATATCGTCATATTATCACATATCATATCACATATCATATCGTATCATCAGATCATCACATATCATATCATATCACATACGGTCCGTAATGGGACCCGGCGGACAGAACGTGGTCGCCACTCCATCTGGACGCCACAACACATCATACTTCAGAAGGTTTTATATCTCCGAACATCTCCGTCACACATTATAACATATATACACGGTACCCGGCCAAGAGGGGCTCGGCGTACCGACAAATCATACTATCGTATCACATCATACTCACATCATACTTCTCGAATAGTGCGCACGATAACAACCGGCCCGGACTCGCGAAAGAGGTAAATGTAATGCACGAGCAGTAGTCGGGGGAAATCACATGCAATACAAAACACTTACCAAGGCCTAATAGAATAGTCAAAACGAACTCGTTAGTTCCAAACCGAAACAATAGTCAAATAAGGTTTTCTTCCGAATATCACTCGGGAACATATCAAACCGAACTTCAGAAATCATAGTTACGCATCGGAATCATAAGTATACGGATCTTCATTTCAGACTCAACAGATAAATAAGTAATCATACACGGGGGTCGGGAAGATAGTCATGTTAAATTCTTTCAAAAATAGATCGTTAGAACCAAACATAGAAAAGTCGCGGGACCCTCGGACGAGCATCCACCCAATCCGGGCCCGCCTATGAAAATTAAAGTCTTTATACGTTATAGGAACTTCTACGAACGTTTCATAGCAATCCGAGACCATATGTGAAAGTTACGGCCGTTCGTAGTTTCGGAATCGCAAAGAACAAAACTTCTCTTTTTTTTTTTTTAAAACAAACTTTTATGCAACTTTTTAAATTTAGTCATACAAAAGACATAAGGACCATAATTCGACTATATTAAGAATACGAACATCAAGACACAAATAAGAATCGTTTACGAGCTTATCAAAGCAGTCCGATTTTGTCTATGAAAGTTACGGACATTTACAAACATAAGATCCTTTCGGAACGAACCGTGTACATAGCATCTCGAATCCAATCGTATCAAAGACATACGGTCCATAGCTTGACCACATTAAGGGTGTCAACATCAAAAGCAAATACGAATCATAAACATGCTCGGATTTTTAAGAATGGAATTACCCCAAGGCTCATAACATATCATCACTTACTTACGTCTAGGACATGCCAAAAGAAAAGAGGGACAAGCTTTACATACCCGTCCGCCCTCGAAGCTAGTCCAAACTCAAACTTCGGGCTCTCTAAGATCTACAAATACGTCATAATATGCCAAATATTAGCTAAAGGTATTTAGGACCCGATTCCAAACGAATATCAATTTCTACAGAAATTTGGGCAGCACTTCCCTGTAAATACACCAACCCCGAGAATTCAACTCGGCCAAATCAACAACAACAACACCAACAACCAAACTAGCAACATCAATAATCAATTCAAAATGCATTCTAGCATTAAATACTCTTTCTATATCATCCAACGACATTCACTATATTCAATCCAACGGCTTACCTTCATGCCAACATTAATTCTTATACATTTAAATACTAGTCTGAATCCATATCAACAATATGCAAGAACATTATAAAGAATTCACACAATATTTTCAACAATCCAATAAATACTCCAATTCACCCGAAATTTCCCCAAACCCGTGAACAACATCCATAACACATTCTCGACTTTCGAATCATAATTTGCACCAACAATTCACACTCTAACAATGTCATCCTCATAATTATACAATTTACATCAAATTCACAATAACCTCAAAATCAGCCTGCAACACTTACAATATCAATTTGAGTCATTAAACTCTTATCGTCAATATAGAATTCACAACGACAACAATCAAATTCCAAATAGAGTTAATTCATTCACATTTAAACAAGGGTGGCCGCATTCGGCCACCACCCCAACTTACCATCTTTATGATTTTTCATTCATTTCTCCACTCTACAACAATCACAACATGCTAACTAGACTTTAATTCATTGCTTCAACACAACACAACACACACACACTTAGACGGCCATGCACTACACACACAACCTCAACTCCAACATGCCCTATTTCATGAATTTCCTCCATTTTAACATACTACGACATGCATACACCATTCATAACACATAAAATAAGATTAAATCTTACCTTTCTTCTTCAACTTCACAATTAGGTTAGGGTTTGTGATTGACCAAACGGATGGTTTGTTCGCTCCAACAACACTCCCACGTTACTTAGGGACCTCCAATTAGTGGATTGGCATCAAAGAAATAATTTTGGGATGGCTTGTTTTGGACTTCAAATTTGGGGTTGCTTGGCCGAGAGGTTCAAGCTTGTTGTTCTTCAACTTCTCTTTTTTTTTTCTAAGTGTAGAAATGAGGAAAGATGACTTGGTGATCATCTTTTATGCTCCTAAATGATTCATACATGTGTCCATGGCCCACACATGTGTTGGACCAATCAAATTTGGCCACAAAAATGTGTGGGACCATCTCCACACCACATGGCCAATATGGCCAAAATTCAATAATTCCCTACTTTCCATTATTCCACTTTTGGTCCCAAATTTTTGTAGTTGTTCCATGCCAACAAATTTATGAACAAATTAGGTCTTAAAATGAAATCGAAGGTCAAAAGTCCCGACTTCATATCCCGGAATGGTTTTGTCCCTAACTTACCATAGTTGACCCGTATTGTCCCAATGTACGAAATGCAGGATATAACAGACGTCTTGTTTTTTTATATGTATAAGTTCTTAACATGCTAGTTGTGGGCTAATTATAATTGATAGGTGTGTACGAGTGTCCGCCCGGGCACTAGTCACGGCCTACGAGGTTGGGTCATGACAAAAAAAAGTGGTATCGGGCGCCGTCCTAGGGATTATCTACGTACCGTGTCCGCAGAGTCCTGTTTATGGGTGTGAAGCCGGCCACACTTATAAACGTGAGGTCGGCGGGCATTTAGGACTCGGTGACCTTTCTTCTATCATAGATCGTGCGATAGAGCCGTAGTCTAGGAAAGATCGCTTTCGATACCTCTTCCCCGCAAGTACGGGGCACCGCATCGAGAGACGAAGAGATCGCTTTGGGATAATGGGGGTGCTAAAGAAGGCCCCTAGAGTATCTCGGACCCCGTGCTCCAGACCCGCCAGAGGAGCCTCGCTATTCTATTGAGACTGATCCCTGGAGGACCCCGCGACGATTCCTCCGGAGTTCTTGACTCCCAGGGAGGAGGACCACCCAGAGGACAGCTATGATACAGATCCGTCTGAGTATTCGTCTGGGACACCGGGGGAGGAGATTCCCGAGACCGCACCAGTTGCTCCTATGGTGGAGCACTACGTCAGACCAGCCTCCCCGGTGAGTGTTACAGACACTCCGGCCCCTATCCCGGCCGAGTCAAGTGAACCGTAAATTGCCTCTATTATCTACATCCCTTGGGCTCAGATGAGGGCGACGACGAAGGCCAGACGAGCAGGTGGCGGGTAGACGACGATGAGGAGCACACTTCACCTTATAGTCCACCAGATCAGACTAGAGACCGATCGGCTACAGTATATAGTCCTTATTGAATTTTTTTTTATGTATGTGTATTTGTCGTACGATTGTTACTTAATAGCGTAAGCAAGCGTAAATCCAAAGGCCGATAACCAAGTATTTATAAGTACGGCCGATCAAGGCGTGTTCACCACCACTGGGAATAACTGAAGTCTAGGACGGAATGTAGTCATATCCATAGGTGAAAAGTGAATATTGAGGATTGAAAAAGGGCTAAAATAGTAATTGTGAGTCGAAGAAAGCAAGAGGACTCTTTCTAATTCGGAGGGAGATGTGTTATGAGAACGTTTTGAAATCAAGTTAAGAATTCAACTTACCCAGATTATGTGATGAATGTCATGCGATGAGGTGGACGCTATCATACTAGCATTAAAGCATCGTATTTCATCGGAGTTCCAAGGTTAAGCGTGCTGGAGTGAGAGAAATTTTAGGATGGGTGACCCCCTGGGAAGTGTACTAAAAGTCTTATAAAGTCAGACACAGGAGAGCCAAATGGGAAGCTAGAGTAGCCTAAGGGAAATTAGAGTATACAGAGTGGGCGGAAACCTTAAGAGGTCACATAGGACGAGCGTACCGAACCAAAGAAGAGAAAGAAGGTGCATCATGCCTCTAGAAGCGAGGTAAGTTGAATAGAGTTTGGAAATATTTTGTAAGTAAGATAGTAGTAATTATATATATATAAATAGGTATGCACATGATATACCATGCATGGCTATATCAGCGAACATGTGTATTCTGGCAACCAACGTTGCGGTATATGGAAGGCATTAATCGGATCGGGTAACGAAGTTCAAGTGAAAAAAAAATGAATGGCACAAATGTTATAAGGCAAGCCGACGCTGTTTTCGAGACGGGTTAAGCTTGGAAATTTCTAATACAATGATATTTGAAAAAGAAAGAAAGTGAGTAGACGGAAGCCAAGGGGATCAAAATGTCGAAAAAAGCAAAAGAGTAAGAGACAAGAGGGAGTGAAGCCTCCAAGAGAGACGACGGGCAAAGCACGAGACTATTTGGATAAAAATTTAAAGGTAGGCGTGTGAGAGGGATAAAGTGTGGTAGTATAGAACAAAAGAGGAATGTGTGGGGTTGGAAGAACAGGCTTCGACAAGTGGGACTAAAGGATAGTGACCAAGACGAGGAATGTCAGAAGTGAGAAAGAACGATTAGGCCTTGCAACGACGCGGAGAGATTTCCAACTCTTGAAAGATATATTTATAAAGAGACAAGTGGGTAGCCATATTGGTATAGTGGCCTCGGATATAGAGAGACTTTCCGAAAAGATGATTTAAGAATAGAACGGATTTGCACGTTCAAAGTAATATTTCGCTGCGAATGTGTATTGATTATAGGCAGCTGAACAAGGTGACCATAGAGAATAAATATCCCCTCCCCAGGATTGATGATTTATTTGACCAGTGCAGGGTGCTAAGTGTTTCTCGAAGATAGACCTGCGGTCAGGCCATCACCAGGTGCGGGTAAGAGAGGCAGATATTCCAAAGACTGCATTCAGGGCCCGATATGGGCACTATGAGTTTAGGGTAATGTCTTTTGGGCTGACCAATGCTCCAGCAGTGTTTGTGAATTTGATGAACCGAGTGTTCAAGCCGTTCCTAGATATGTTCGTGATCGTATTTATTGATGATATCCTGGTCTATTCACGATCAGAAGAGGAGCATGCAGATCATCTAAGGGCGGTACTTGGGGTGCTCCAGCACCAGAAATCGTATGCTAAGTTCTCTAAATGTGAATTAAAGACTTGGCCTAGACCTACGACACCCTGCGGTTGACTTTAGTAACATTTTTGGGCATATCATCGGAGCTTCCGATTCTTTGTATGCACTCGGCCATAAGTCATTTATTGGGCGGCTTGACGGACGTGCAACCTAAAAGAAAAGAAATGGTTCGTGAGATCTATCTATAATGCTTAGCTAGTCTTGGAGTCCGTCCACCAAAGCCTCGATTCGGAGATACTTGTAGCAAAGGAGGTGGCTAGCTTCTATGATGTTGATATTTTATATCAGTCCGGGAAAGCCAACGTTGTAATCTCTATTATGGAACGTGCAACCGAAAGGAAAGAAATGGTTTGTGACGCCAATATGAGGACGACCCAATATGAGGACTCCTTCGGCACGGTATAGGGATACAGCCCTTGAAAGGGAGGAGACCCCATTCGAGATTACACCTGATGGAGTACTACTACATAGGGGCAGATTATGTGTACGGGTTGCAGGGCTGCGGCGACAGGTTATGGGAGAGGCACATTATGCCCGTTATTCTATTCATCCGGGATCAACAAAAATGTATCATGACCTCAAATGCTTGTACTGGTGGGATGGTATGAAGAGGGACATAGCAGAGTTTGTTGCTCAATGCCCAAATTGCCAATAGGTTAAGATCGAACATCAGAAGCCTGGTGGATTGTTACAAGGGATGGAGATTTCGACTTTGAAGTGGGAAGCAATTAATATAGATTTCATTACAGGTTTACCTCGCACTCCACGGAAGTATAATTCCATATGGGTTATTGTAGATCGGCTGACAAAATCAGCCCATTTTCTTCCAGTCAGGACTACTTGTTCAGCTAAGGACTATGCAAGGTTATATATTAAGGAGATAGTAAGACTTCACGGAGTTCCCACATCTATTATATCCGACAGAGGTGTCCAGTTTACAGCTAACTTCTGGAGATCATTTCGGGAAAGGATTGGGGACCCGGGTAGTCTTAGCACGACATTCCACCCTCGGCGACGGACGGGCCAAGCGTACTATTCGGACGCTAGAAGATATGTCTTGCGGGCGTGTTATTGATTTCGAGAGGTAGTACGGGACGATCATTTGCCACTTGTTGAGTTCGCTTATAATAATAGCTACCATTCTAGCATCCAGATAGCACCGTATGAGGCTCTGTATGGCAGGAAGTGCAGGTCACCGATTGGCTAGTTTGATGTTGGTGAAACTAAGTTAATTGGCCCGGACATCATTCAACAAGCAGTTGATAAAGTGAAACTCATTCAGGAACGGTTATTAGCGACTCGAGTCGAGTAAAATCATATGCGGATAATCGACGTCGACACTTAGAGTTCCGGATTGGTGATTGGGTATTCTTGAAGGTGTCACCCATAAAGGGGGTTATGAGATTCGGCAGAAAGGGAAAGCTAAGCCCGAGATACATTGGGCCTTATCAGATTGTCCGTAGAGTAGGCCAGGTTGCCTACGAGTTAGACCTACCAACTGATTTGGAAGCAGTGCATCCAGTCTTTCATGTGTCAATGCTTCGCAAATGTATAGGTGATCCTTCTAGAGTATTTCCCATAGATGATGTCCAGGTGACAGAGGAGCTACCCTACGAGGAGCAGCCTGTAGCTATACTAGATCGTCAGGTGAGAAGGTTGCGTACTAAAGATGTGGCTTCCGTTAAGGTATTGTGGCGGAACAATAACAGGGAGGAGATGACCTGGGAAGCCGAAGAGGAGATGAAGAATAAGTATCCCTACTTATTTCCTATGCCTACAGGTAATCTGAATTCCTAAATTGGTTATGTTGATTGATGAATGAACTGTATGTGATAGCTATAAAAGAGACTCCCCCGAAGTGCTTATAAGACCCTGTAAGACTAATTTAACATTCGAGGATGAATGTTCTAAATGGCGGAGGATGTTATATCCCGTATTTTGTACGTTGGGATATTTTAAGCTAATCGTGATAAGTTAAGGACAAGACTATTTTGGAATACGAGGTAGAGACTTTTAACCTCCGATGTGTCTTAATGCACAAGTTGCTTATAAATTTTATTGGTATGGAATATTAAGGAAGATTAAGGATTAAGAAGCTAATTATTTCATGAAAAGGCCACATGTGGCACAGTGGGCTCCACCCATGGCTTGGCCAAATTTGATTGACTCAAGCCATGAGTGGGGCATGTGTCCACCTTGTAGGGGTCATATATATAGATAAGTGATGACCAAGCAAGACATTATTCATCACTTTACAAACTTAAGAAACTTGGAGAAGAATGGAGAGACATTCGGCCATGGCTAGCCGAATTTGGTGCCATGAATAGTGATCCAAAAAAATAATTTTCTTCTAGTACTCCAAACAATTGGAAGGTCCCTTGTAACGTGAAGTACTTGTTGGAGCAATCAAAACATTCATTTTTGCAATTTATAAACCCTAGCCAAGTTGAGAAGTCAAGTGGTAAAGGTAAGGTTTAATCCTCTTTTACATGTATTATGGATGAGTTGTGCGTGTTGTAGTGTGTAGAGATGAATAAAATTTATGGAACAATATGTGTTGGTGTTGAGCCGTGTAGGGGGCTGTTTTGAGTAGGAATGATGAACTAAATTTACTTAGTATTTTTGGTTGTTGTTGTTGTGGATTCTATGATGTAAATGAAGGTTTAATGGTTCAAGTTGGAGTTGTAATTGTTTGTGGGCTGTTGTAGAAGCTAACATGATGTTAATATAGTTTTTGCATTTATGTAAATGATGTTGTTAACGTGTGGTTATTGGTATAGTTCATTAATTGGGAAGAGAGGAATGTATTGTTGTTGTTCATATTGAGTTTGAAAGATTTCGGGTTGTGTTGTATGTTGGTTGGGCTGTTTTGGATATTGTGCGGGTTGTCCAAAGTGTTCTCGAGTCTTGTTTGAATGGACTCGGGGTAGTACTTGAACGTGTGATCATTGGTGTTGGCTTGATTGTATGTGGTTGATTTGAATGTAAATGAAATGCCGTCGAATTATGTAGAAAGGAGTTACTAACGTTTGAATTAATTGTTGATGTTGTTAATATGGTTGTTGGTATTGTTGTTGATGATTTGGCCGAGTTGAATTCTAAGGGTTTGTTGAATTTATAAAGGAAATGTTGTTCGAATTTCTGTAAATGAAGTGCTAGCTTAGGATTGGATTCCTAAGTACCTATAGCTAATGTTTGGTATCTAATGACATTGTTGTAGATCTTGGGAAGCCCGAGACTTAAGTTCGGATTAGCTTAGGAAGCGGACGAGGTATGTAAAGCCTATCCCTTCTTTCTTTTGGCATGTCTTAGATGTAAGTAAAATACAATTGAGTTTTAGGGTAACTCTATTCGTAAGTTCCGAGCATGTCTACGATTCTTATTCACTTCTTGATATTAGCATTCTTAATATAGTCGGGCTATTGCCCTCGAGTCTTTGTATGATTGGATAGTACATGGTGCATAAAGAGATCCTATTCCTAAAGGGTTCTATAATGAATAATGTCCCTAACTTTCATAAACGGGCTCGGATTGCTTTGATACGTTCGTAGAGGATTCTATAACGAATAATGCCCGTAACTTTCCTAAGCGGGCTCGGATTGGTTTGATACCTGTCTATGATCCCCGAGACGTTCCTTAATATAGTTCTAATGACAGTTAGAAAGAACTTAGCATGACTATCGTCTTAACCCTCGAGCGTTGGTTAGTCTACTTATCTATCGAGTCTCAAACTATGATTTATATTCATATGATTACTCATTACTCTACTTGTGCATTCTGTTGCTACATCTTTCACCGAGTCCCTCACTAGAGGGCCGGGTACAGTATATATATATATATATATATATATATATATATATATATATATATATATATATATATATGTTATGGTGTTATGATGTGTTATGGCGTTATGATGTGTTATGGTGTTATGATGTGTTATGGCGTTATGATGTGTTACGGAGTTATGCCGTGTTACGGAGTTATGCCGTGTTACGGAGTTATGCTGTGATACGGAGTTATCTTTGTGTTACGGAGCTATCTTTGTGTTCGGAGTATGATGTGTTATGGCGCCAAAGACGGGGTGGCGACCATGTTTACCGAGTCCTATAATGGGCCGGATATGTTTTATACTATTGATATGCATGATTTGTGTTTCAAAAGTAAGCATTTTGGTATTCTGGTTATTGTACTTGTTTCTGTAATCCTTATTTCGGTTATGATCCGGTTTACTGTATTTCATGCTTTACATACTCAGTACATATTTCGTACTGACCCCCTTTCTTCGGGGGCTGCGTTTCATGCCCGCAGGTACAGACGCTCGCTCTGGTGATCCGCCAGCTAGGATATACGTTTCTGCTATCTTGGAGCGCTCCCTTGTTCCGAGCCTATATTTTGGTACGTACACTTTCGTTGTATATATATATATATATCTATTCGGGGTACGGCGGGGCCCCGTCCCGTCATATGATACGTCGCTACTCTTCGAGGTCTCAGACATATGTGTGGGTTATGAATAGTTACGGTTAGTTGAGTCCGTATGATTTATGTTTTGGGCGTCCCCGTTCAAGAGTGCGCAGCCTTGTCGGTCGCGCGTATATATGTTTTGGGATGTTGTGTATATTATGACAGCCCTTGCTTGCTTATGTGTGGTATGTTTATATATATATATGTGACGCTTTGAGACGACGTTTGTTTTTGTATATGTATAAGTTCTTAACATGCTAGTTGTGGGCTGATTATAGTTGACAGTATGTACAGTGTCAGGCTGGGGCACTAGTCACGGCCTACGGGGTTGGGTCGTGATAATTTTGGTCGGATCTCCAACACATTTACGATGCATCGATACATGGAAGACTGGATGGACTGAGTTCAGCTCCGGGGGTAAGTCCAACTAGTAAGCTACTTGGCCCACTCTGCGCACGATCTTGTAGGGCCCAACGTATCGAGGACTGAGTTTACCTTTCTTACCAAATCTCATTATCCCCTTCGTCGGCGATACTTTCAAAATACCCACTATTGACCAAAATTTAAATTCCTACGACGATTGTCCACATAAGACTTTTGGTAGCTTTGAGTTGTCACCAACCGGTCTTGGATAAGCTTAATCTTCTCAACCGCTTGTTGGATCAATTCTGGGCCTATTAATTGTGTTTCTCCCACTTCAAACCATCCAATAGGCGATCTACACTTCCTCCCATATAAGGCTTCATAAGGGGCCATCTGAATACTGGCATGATAACTATTATTATATGAAAATTCAATAAGGCAAATGATCCTCCCAATTACCACAAAAGTCCAATGCACAACCCGCAAAGATGTCTTCTAAGGTTTGAATAGTGCGTTCGCTTGTCCATCACCCTGCTGGTGGAATGTAGTGCTAAATTTCACTTCGAGTGCCCAATCCTTCTTGGACAGATTTCTAGAATTTAGCTTTGAATTGTGCTCCTCTGTCAGTAATAATAGATATAGGAATGCCATGAAGCCGCACTATCTCTTTGAGATACAATCTAGCATAGTCTTCTTGTTATATCCCGTATTTTGTATGTTGGAATATTTTAAGTTGGTTGCGACAAGTTATGGACAAGGCTATTTTTTCCGACTTTGTTAGAATGCATAAGTTGCATATTCATCTTTTATTGGTATGGAGTATTAAGGGTAAATATGGAATAAGGGAAAGTAGGGGCTAAGAGTTGGAAAAATAAATAAATAAATATTTCATAAAGTGGCCAAATAGCCATGTGGCCATGGGGTATGGTGTGGGCCCCACCCATGGTTGGCCAATATTTTCAAGCCATGAAATGGCACATGTGTACATCATGTATTTCTTGTAGGGCTAGAAGTGAAAATAATGTTTCTCGAAGGGGCCTATGTGGCCTAAGAAGACGTGGGCCATAGGGCCACATGTGTTAATTATATATGGTGAAAAAGATGACAAGTAAATCATCTTCATCATTTTACACCCTTAGAAAGTTCAAGAACTTTGGAGAACAACAAAGGCCATTCGGCCATGCAAGAAAAATGGATGACCATGAGTTGATCAAGAAAAATTGGTTTCTTCTAGTTTTCCCACTAATTGGAAGTGGCCTCGTTAACGTGGAGTAGTTGTTGAGCAAGAAAACCGTTCGTTGTTGCCATGAACAAGTCTAGCCGAATAGAGAAGTTGAAGGGAAAAGGTGAGGTTTAATCTTCTTTATGTGTTTTATGGATGATTTGTACATGTTGTGAAATGTAGAAATGAATGAAGTTCATTAAAAAATGTTGTTGCGTGTGTGTGTGCATGTGTGGTGTAATATAGAAGAAGAACTAATTTCATTTGGTATGTTTAGGATGTTGTGTTGTGGATTTTATGTTGTACAATGAAGGCTTAATGGTTCAAGATTGAAGTTGTAATCATGTGGGCTGTTTTGGAAGCTAATGTGATTGTAATATGGTTTCTTGTATGTATGATGATAATGTTGTCAATGTGTGAATTGTTGGTGTAGTTGATGAATTTGGAAGAAAGAAATGTGTTGTTGATTGTTTTCTTGAACTTGGAGGGTTTCGGATTGTTTGGTGTATTGGATGGGCTGATTTGAATATTTTTATGGATTGTCCGAAGTGTTCTTGAATCTTGTTTAAATGATTTGGATTAGTACTTGAACGTGTGAATATTGATGTTGGTTTGATCCGAGATCTTTGTTGATTTGAATGAAAATGAAATATCGTCGAGTTATACAGAAAAGAGTTACTAATGTTAGAATGCGTTTTGAATTCATTATTAATGTTGTTGGAATGATTGTTGGTATTGTTGTTGATGATATTGGCCGAGGCGAATTCTCGGGGTTGTTGAACTTATAGGGGAAATGCTGCCCAAATTTCTGTAAATAAAGTGATTGCTTGGAATTGGATCCTTAAGTTCTTAAAGCTAATGTTTGGTGTTTAATGACGTTATTGTAGCTCTTGGAGAGCCCGAGACTTAAGTTTGGATTAGCTTAGGAAGCGAATGAGGTATGTAAAGCTTACCCTTCCTTTCTTTTGGCATGTCCAAGTGTAAGTAAGTTATGACACGATCCTCGGGTAACTCTATTCTTATGATTCGAGCATGTTTATGATTCATATGTGCCTCTTAATGTTAGCATTCGGATATGGTCGTATTATGGTTCTTATGTCTTTGGATGATTGGATAATAAATGTTGCATAAAGAATTTTGTTCTTAAAAGATTCTCAGAACTACGAACGACCGTAACTTTCACAGAAGGGCTCGGATCGCTTCGAAACCATCGTAGAAGATTTCATAACGAGTAATAATCTTTAACTTTCGTAGGCGGCCCGGATTGGGTTGACGTCGTCCGTGGTCCCGCGACTTTTCTATGTTTAGTTCGACGACTTTCTCTCGAAAGAACTTAATATGACTATCTTTCCGACCCCGAGTATGGTTACTTATTTATCCGTCGAGTTTGAAATGAGGATTTTTGGCGCATATGATTTTGATACGTAACTATGATTTCTAAAGCTCTATTTGATATGTTCCCGAGTGACATTTGGAGGAAACTTGATTTGATTATGGTTTTGGCTTTTAAATAAGGGTTCGTTTTGATCATTCTGTTGAGTCTGTGATGATGTCTGATATGCATATGGTTACTCACGATTCTGTTCGTGCATTCTGTTATTACATCTTTCTCCGAGTCCCGAGCCGGTATGTTATCGTGCGCACTATGCTATTTTCCGAAGTATGATGTGTTTTCTGAAGTATGATGTGATACGGAGTATGATGTGTGTTTGGAGATATACAATATTCCGGCGCAGTATACGTGTGTTGTGGCGCCAAAGATGGAGTGGCGACCACGTTCTGTCCGCCGGGTCCCATTATGGACCGCATGTGATATATGATATGATGTATGGTGACATGATGACATATGATATGATATATGATGATATGATGATTCTGTTTACCGAGTCCCTCATTGGAGGGCCGGGACACGTTATATGTTATATATATGTATTCTGGAGTATGATCGGGTATCGTAGCCGGTGGTGGGGCAAACCCAATGGTGGCAAACCCGTGGTGGGGCAAACCCAATGGTGAGGCAAATTTCACATTGGTTTAGGCAAATCCCACATTGGTTTAGGCAAATCCCACATTGGTTTAGGCGAATCCCACATTGGTTTAGGCGAATTCCACATCGGTTAATGTCAGCTCATATGATAAGCTATGATGTTATGATGTGTTACGGTAAGCAGATGATGATCATTTACTTATGCCACTCAAATCCATTACGTGGATATGATACATGACATTGATATGCATGATTCGTATTTCGGGAGTAAGCATTTTGGCATTCCGATTATTATATTTGTCTTCTGCACTACCGATGTACGATTTGTGTTTCAGACGCAAGCCCTTTGACATTCTGGTTATTATGCTCCTTTCTGTACTCCTTACTTCGGTTATGACCTCGTTTTCTGTATGCCATGCTTTACATGCTCAGTACATATTCCATACTGACCCCTTTCTTCGGGTCGCGTTTCATGCCGCGTGTGTATAGATGAGTAGTAGAAGATGTCCACTCGGATTGCGAGCTCCACTTCCTCCCGAGGCCGCCGAGTCGCAGTGCTTATGTTATGATATCCGGAGTTATGTTAGAGACTTTGCGTACGTGTCGTGTATATGAGATGTCGCTTTGTAAGCCGGCTATGTAAGCCGATGTATCATTATGCATTGTGTTACGAACTTCATATGTTGCATTTCATACGGTACTAGTTTTATTTGATTTGATAAAGACGAAAGGCATGTTTGTTTTTTGAAAAATTTTCATTATGTACTTATGTCATGTTTGCGGGCCCAAGATGATTATGAGTATTACGAAAGTCGGCCGGTTCGCCGGGCCCTAGGTGTGGGTCGGGTGCCCATCATGCCCTATCGGAAATTAGGGTGTGACACTTCGCTAAATATGTGGATCTAACCGATAGAAAATGTGCTGATTTCGCGAGCCTATCAACAATCACCCAAATGGAGTCGTATTTGTGCCGAGAACAAGGTAATCCAAAAACAAAATCCATATTGATCGCCTCCCATTTCCAGGTTGGAATTCCCATTTCTTGCAAGAGCCCCGCCGGTTTCGGTGCTCAATTTTTTACCCCGTCAACGCTTTGGACATTAAGTCACAAACTCGGCTATATCTCTCTTCATTCTTTCCCACCAGTACATTAGTTTGAGATCATGGTACATCTTTGTCGCTCCTGGATGAACGGAATAACGGGAGTAGTGAGCTTCTTCCAGGATCTGACGACGCAGTCCCGCAACATCCGGAACACATAACCTGTTTCGGTACCTGAGAACCCCATCTGCAGAGACCTCAAATGGTGACTTCTCTTTTTGGGAACGTACATCTCTATAATACCTCAATTTGGGATCCTCGTATTGACGCCCTTTTACTTCTGTGTCTAGGGACGAAGCAGCTGGGTTAAGCACATTGACTCCTATGTTGCCCGAATCCATTAAGCGAAATCCTAGACTAGCTAGTTGGTGGAGCTCATGAGCTAATTCCTTCCTTTCTGGCGGAACATCACTTCGACTACCCATGGACTTACGGCTGAGAGCATCAGCTACCACATTTGCTTTACCAGGATGGTATAGAATATTCACGTCATAGTCCTTCAATAGCTCTAACCATCGCCTCTGACGCAGATTCAATTCCTTTTGCTTGAAAATATATTGAAGACTTTTGTGATATGTGTAGATGTCCACATGGACAACATACAAATAGTGCCTCCATATCTTTAGAGCGTGAATGACCGCGACTAATTCAAGGTCGTGGGTCGGATAATTCTTCTCATGTTTTCGCAATCGCCTAGAAGCATAGGCAATGACCTTGCCGTGCCGCATCAATACACAGCCTAACCCCGGACACCGCAGGCATCACAATACACCACATAACCTTCGATCCTTCCGGAAGTATCGATCGGGCTGAAGTCAACCTGTCTTTCAGCTCCTGAAAGCTCCGCTCACAAGCGTCTGTCCACTGAAATTTAGCAGCTTTCTGTGTTAGCTTCGTCAACGGTGCTGAAATGGAGGAAAATTTTTCCACAAATCTCCTGTAATACCCTGCCAATCCCAGAAAGCTACGAACTTCTGTAGGCGTTGTAGGCCTTGGCCGAGCCTTCACAGCCTCGATCTTTTAGGTGTCAACCCGAATACCATCGCCTGAAACGATGTGGCCCAAGAAAGTTACAGAGTTCAACCAGAATTCACATTTTGAAAATTTAGCATATAATTTACGGGCTCGAAGAATTCCAAGGACAGTACGCAAATGTTCTGCATGCTCTTCCTCTGATTTAGAGTATACCAGGATATATCGATAAATACAATTATAAATAAATCCAGGAATGGTCTGAACACATCATTCATCAGGTTCATGAACACCGCTGGAGCGTTAGTCAAACCAAACGACATCACCCGAAATTCATAATGACCATATCTGGTTCTAAAAGCCGTCTTCGGAATATCTTCTTCTTTAACTCTCACTTGATGGTATCCTGACCTCAGATCTATCTTAGAAAACCATTTGGCTCTTTGCAATTGATCGAATAAATTTTCGATCCTCGGAAGTGGATATTTATTCTTTATTGTCACCCCGTTCGGCCTATAATCGATACACATTCGCAGGATCCATCTTTCTTCCTTACGAATAAGACGGGTGCTCCCCATGGTGATGAACCGGGCCTAATAAATCCCTTCGAGTAAATCTTTCAATCCGTGCTTTTAATTCCTTCGGTCTCTGTAGGAGCCATTCTGTAGGGAGGGATAGATATTGGCTCAGTATCTGGCAATACATCGATAGTGAATTCAATCTCCCGTTCTGGTGGAAGACCTGGAAGCTCATCCGAAAATACATTTGGAAACTCGTTTACTACCGGGACAGATTGAAGAGTCGGCGGTTTTGCTTCCGTGTCATGAACTCGAACTATATGATAAATGTAGCCCGTGGCAATCATCTTCCTTGCCTTGAGGTAGGAAATAAACCCGCTTGAGATGCAGGTGTTACCCTTCCACTCTAAAACAAGTTCTCCCGAAAATTGGAACCGACCACCTTGGCCTACAATCTACATTTGCATAACGAGAAGCTAACCAGTCCATGCCCATAATGACGTCGAAATCCAGCATTTCCAATTTAATCAAATCAGCTACAGTGTGCCGGCCACACACTACAATTACAAAATCTCTGTACACTTGTCTGGCTAATACTGGATCACCGACTAGAGTGGACACTTCAAAAGGTTCAATTGGCTCGGGTTTTATCCCGATACGACCAGCAATGTAAGGAGTAATATATGACAAGGTAGAGCCCTGATTAATTAATGCGTAAACATCATAAGAAGATACTGTTAATATACCTGTCATAACGTCGGGAGAGGTCTCCAGATCCTGCCGTCCGGTCAATGTATAGATACGGTTCTGGGGACCGCTCGAACTAGAGGCTCCTCCTCTACCTCTGTCACGGCCCACTGAAACTTGGGAGGCACCCCTACGGGGCGCACGGACGACGAAGAACCTCGTCGCCGAACCTGGGGTCGGGCCCTCATCTCGGCCGCTCCTCAATGGACAATCGCGCATCACGTGGCCCACTTGACCACAGGCATAACAAGCATCCGAGCCTCGGCAACACTGACCCGAATGTAACTTACCGCACTGACTGCACCGTGGTACCGGCGGTCTCCTCTGGCTAGAATCACCACGATACTGGGAACCTGAAGCTCCCGAACCCTAACTCGGCCCAGAACAAATAGGACGATCAAATTTTTAGCTCACAAATCGAGGAGGTGCACTAGATGCAGATTGGCCTGAATATCTTGAATATTGCTGCCCCTGGCCTCCTCTGTACTCACTGCTAGCACCCGCTGATCTAGTCCTTTTACCGTGTCCCCTATCCACATCTCGCTCTCCCCTATGCGGTTGCTGTTGTTCTTCCAGGTTCTGGGCATGCGCTTGGATACGCGAGATGTCCATCCCTTCCAGTAGTGAAGCTGTCAAACAGTCTTTAAATAAGTGTGGCCCTAAGTGTCACACCCCGATCTCATTAGGGTGTGATGGGCACCCGACCTCGTAACCGGAGCCGAGCGAACCCACTGACTCTTACTACGTACTAAATTATTTTTTTTGAATCTCTACGTCAAGTATACATAATAGGATTGCTTGAAAATTCCTTTTGTCGCTTTTAAATCAAATAAAATATGTAACTGTACAAAACTTGTATCATAGTACAGATTGACTCCCGAACCCACGACTATGTCTGCAAAGTCTCTAACTTCGGACAAGACACCATAACATAGCACGCTGACTCGGCGACACTCCGCATGATTGGAGTTGCCAACTTCGTCGGGACATCATCTCGCCCGGCTTCTATCCGTCCGGGTGTACCGCGCGGCATGAAACGCACCCCGAAGAAGAGGGGTCGGTACGAGCAATGTACCGAGTATGTAAGGCATGAACGAACATGGTATGAAAAGTAGAGCATGTCATGTAAGAGAGATATGTATATGGAGCATGTCATGTATGAAGTCAGAATCGTAGGTATGAGTGCCTCTTAAGGCGGAATCATGCATGCTTAATGCCGCGGAACGTGCGGCCGATCCATATACTATGCGCGGAACGTGCGGCCCGATCCATATACATTGGCCGCGGAACGTGCAACCCGATCCATTTGTATATACATGTACGTATTCTTTCTTTGAAAACATCTCATTTTCATATATAAAGAAAATAGAGCATACCATGTTGCCGAGGCGTCGCTCCGATCCATTTAACCACTTGTCCCGCGTCCGGGCATCCCGCGTCCGGGACGATATCATATCATTCTCCAACTGATCAGGTGGCTGTGCGCCTATAGCGCCTGCCCTTTTCCCCCTCTTCCCCATATACATATACATATACGTGTACTTATACATGTATCGTGTGCATATATCATGTAAGCATGCAGGAGAGCCCAAAGAAAGGTCATGTATCCGTCGGAGTGACGTAAGGTCGGTAACCTCCGATTACTTTATGGAATAATCATGGGCGCTTTGTCTCACCTTGAAGGGACAATTATAAGGCGAGACTATCAATCAAGGCTAGCATCACGGGAAAACATAAAACAGGGTCATAACATATCATTTCATATACTTTGAAACCTTTAAAATAGTCATTATCCAAAAATAGCTTAACATTCCATATCGTCGTATTCATGGCAAGAACATATCCTTGACATATTCATCATAGACGTTTCTTCATATCGGGCATCTTCATCGTCACCATAAAACCATAGTCGTCGTTTTAGTCGCAAAAACTATCAAAAACGTAAAACTTAGATTTTGGAGAAAAATGAATATTTTTTAAAACATTTGTAAACCTTAAGAAAGGAAAATCATTCTTTGGAATTGTTGTGCCTATCTTTTGAAAATAGGGACGTTATATAAACATTTAACACATTTCATGTATGATTCATGCCATGGAAAGAAAAAGGGACGAGCCTTAACATACCTCGCGCGCCTTACTAGCTACGCTTGTTCGTCCAACTTGTTAGTCTACATTCAAGAAGATCGACACTATCGTTAGATTCATCAACATATACTTGTCTTAACCTTTCAAGTACATTTACTTATGGTCCGCCGAAATTTCGGCGCATCTCCCCTAGAATATACCACCCCCGAGAATCTACTCGGCCAATTTAAATCAACAACAATCCGGGAATTCAACCCGGCCAAACTATCAACAATACCAACAATTATTCTAGCAACACTTCAATATCCAATTCAATTCAATTTAATTCAATTCAATTCACATAATCTTCCAACAACTTAATCAACACACTTCTTCATCCGAAACCTTCTATTTCAACAACAACCATACGTCTCATTGTCATTCATGTACGCTAGCTTTAACCACAACCTTCATTCTACATTACATGATCCATAACGACAACAACTAAAATGTCAATTTACATCAATTTACCTTAACTTACCAAATCGCCTACTATTCGGTTACAACAACTTCCTACACATTTTCATGCATTTCCCTCCATCTCTATACATTCCAACAACATAAGATTTCATGAAATTTTATTCATTTCTTTCCATGCAACACAACACAACACCACGACCAATCCATGCAACACAATTCACGCTACAACCAACATCCATAACTCAACAATCAAATTACTAAATAATATTAATTCATCACTTCACTTCAACATAACACATATATTCGGCCAACATGCAACACACATATTTTCATATGTTTCATCCATTTCTTCAACCTACACATACACCAAACATTCATAACACTTAAAAGAAAATTGGTTCTTACCTTTTTCTCTTCAACTTTCCACTTAGCTTAAGATCATGAACTTGTACACATGAATGATTTTCTTGTTCCAATGAATCTTCCATGTTGTAGAGGACGTTTCATTTGCTTGGAATACTAAGGAAAAATAATTTTTCTCCTTCACTCTCCCTAGGCCATGTTTGGCCGAACCCCTCTCCTTTCTCTTCTTTTTTTTTTTTTTTTTTTCTTTTGCTTGTTCTTTCTTTCTCTTCCACTCTCCTCAACTAAAAGATGACCACATATATTTATATATATGACCTTGCAAGCATGTGAGGGGCACATGCCCCTCCCTTCATTCTTCTTTTTTTCTCTAGAATTTTCTTTTCTTTTCTTGACTTTTCTTTTATTTTCTTCAAATTTCCAAAAGATGACTAATCCTTTCTTTGTCTCTTTTCCCCTCTTTTTCGGCCACATGGCCTTTTCCAAGAGATTTCTTGATTACTCGTGAAATGACCATTTTGCCCCTCGACTTTTCTCAATATTACCATTTTGTCCCTGACCTTCCGCATTATTTCCACGGCCCATTTTGCGAATTTCTCTTCTTGCCCCTAGCCTTTCTTAATATTTCCGTCCAATAATATTCATAAATAATATTCATAACCAACTCGTTCATTAAAATTATTTTAGAACATAGTCTTGTCCTTAACTTTTCACCATTGCCTCACAATATCCGAACGTACGAAATACGGGCTATAACATCCTCCCCCCCCCCCTTTAGAACATTCGTCCTCGAATGTTCAACTAACCTTATGGGTGCCATAATATTTCGGGAGGGTTCCTTTTATAGCTGCTCTTTCCTTTATGCCCGTTCTTTATCCTTTAGCCCGTTTTCCTTATAATCGAACTCCTCGACTTTTTCATGAGTCCTTGTTCGATATCATGGGTTTTCTAATTTACCGGACCAACGCATTACCCTTGTCTTTCTCAGACCATCTCCTTTCGTTATCGTTCACCATCACACTTTAACGGGGACCATGTTTGAGTACGCAATCTTTACTTAACGATCCAATGCGGCTGTATGCTATTCCTTTATCCTCAGGTCTATCTCTTAATATACTCATTGTTACTTCGTTTCTACTTTTCTCCCAAGTATTCTTGCGACACACCGACTTTTTTTTTTTTTTTTATACTCTGATTCCAAGCTAATAGATTTCCTTTTCTGGTACTCGATAGCGTTGCGATTCCTTTTTAGGTCTAATATAATATGGTCTCCCCCCCTTTTGGGGGCTCCTTATATACTAACCGCCTTCGAGTACCTTCCTTTCTCTTGCTATTTCTTCATACGGGTCCTACTCGTGAACTATTCCTTTTTAACACATAGATCTCGTCCTTTCTTAGATCACCCTCTCGCATCGATTCTTCCATGCCTATGGTAACCATACTAGTATGGCCGTACATTTATTCCTTCCTATATCTTTCGAGGCCCAAATCTTATTATATCGTCGCTAAGCCTAATCTTAATCATTCTTGTTCTCTTTGTTTTCCACTAACACACTCTCTTTCCTTCCCAATTATCACCACATTAGACCCTCCAGCCTTAGTCCATAACAAAATAATGACAGCTTTCCTTGTAGCACTTATACCGTCCACTTTCGCTGTCACTTGGGCTTCGATTCCCTCACTTGACTAATGCCTTCCTTACCGTAGCGCCGGTTGCTGGGACTCCCTTGTCCACCGATACAATCATATGGAATATCTGCACACTCATATGTATATACATATTCATTCACTAACCCACAAAATACTTTCAAACATTGTTCAAGCCTATCCAACTTTCCCGGGTTATGATACACTTTTTGTCTCTTCACCGAGCTAGTCTGCCTCGTCTCACGCAACCTCTTAAGGTTTCTAGCCATTCCATACACTCTGGTTTTCCTTAGGTTACTCTAATCTCTCATTCGTCCCTTATACTTAAATTTATGGAATTCCTTCATACTTCCCGTGGTCACCCATCCTCCCACCTTAGCACGCTTAACCTCGAAACTCGGTGGGATTCGGTGCCTTAATGCCGATGTAATCGTGTCCACTTTCTCATATGACCTTTATTACCTGATTTTTAAGCGATCGAAGCCTCGCAGCCCCGAAACATTTTCGTAATACGTCCTTTCTTTTACATTTACCGTTTTACCCTTTTCTCTTCTCGATATTCACTTTCGCTCGCGCATGTCTATTTCCTCGTCCGGCTCCCCGCTCCACGTAACGAACAAATATATCGGTCCGGTCTTACCTCTTTCAACTTCCATATCATCATTCGCCTTTTCCAACGATACGAGGCGCTGCCGCAAAATCAACGATGAGTATAAGGAATCTTACTCCCTATGCCTTGGCTCTATCGCACGGTCTAATGACGAGCAGAAGGTCAACCATTCCTAGATGCCACAGCCTCTCCCGTTTATAAATGTGGCCGGCTTCACACCATAAATGGACTCTCGGACACGACTTTGCGACAACCCTTGGACCGACCTCGCTCGATACCACTTTGTCACACCCCGATCTCACTAGGGTGTGATGGGCACCCGACCCCGTAACCGAGCCGAGCGAACCCATCGACTCTTACTACGTACTAAAATTTTTTTTTTTTTTTTTTTGAATCTCTACGTCAAGTATACATAATAGGATTGCGAAAAATTCCTTTCTTTTTTAAATCAAATAAAATATGTAATCGTACAAAACTTGTATCATAGTACGTATTGACTCCCCGAACCCACGACTATGTCCGCAAAGTCTCTAACTTCGGACAAGACACCATAACATAGCACGCCGACTCGGCGACACCCGCGAATGATTGGAGTTGCCAACTTCGTCGGGACATCATCCGCCCGGCTTCTATCTCGTCCGGGTGTACCGCGCGGCATGAAACGCACCCCCGAAGAAGAGGGTCGATGCGAGCAATGTACCGAGTATGTAAGGCATGAACGGAACATGGTATGAAAAGTAGAGCATGTCATGTAAGAGAGTATACCGTACATATGGAGCATGTCATGTATGAAGTCAGAACTCCGTAGGTATGAGTGCCTCTTAAGGCGGAATCATGCATGCTTAATGTTGCGGAACGTGCAGCCCGATCCATATACTATCTTGCGGGAACGTGCGGCCGATCCATATACATTGCCGCGGAACGTGCAGCCGATCCATTTGTATATACATGTACGTATTCTTTCTTTGAAAACATCTCATTTTCATATATAAAGAAAATAGAACATACCATATTGCCGAGGCGTCGGCTCCGATCCATTTAACCACTTGTCCCGCGTCCGGCATCCCGCGTCCGGACGATATCATATCATTCTCCAACCGATCGTGGCCGTGCGCCTATAAATACGCCCCTTGCCCTTTTCCCCATCTTCCCCATATACATATACATATACGTGTACTTATACATGTATCGTGTGCATATATCATGTAAGCATGCAGGAGAGCCCAAAGAAAGGTCATGTATCCGTCGGAGTGACGTAAGGTCGGTAACCTCCGATTACTTTATGGAATAATCATGGGCGCTTTGTCTCACCTTGAAGGGACAATTATAAGGCGAGACTATCAATCAAGGCTAGCATCACGGAAAACATAAAATAGGGGTCATAACATATCATTTCATATACTTTGAAACCTTTAAAATAGTCATTATCCAAAAATAGCTTAACATTCCATATCGTCGTATTCATGGCAAGAACATATCCTTGACATATTCATCATAGACGTTTCTTCATATCGGGCATCTTCATCGTCACCATAAAACCATAGTCGTCGTTTTAGTCGTAAAACTATCAAAAACGTAAAACTTAGATTTTGGAGAAAAATGAATATTTTTGAAAACATTTGTAAACCTTAAGAAAGGAAAATCATTCTTTGGAACTGTTGTGCCTATCTTTTGAAAATAGGGACGTTATATAAACATTTAACACTTTTCATGTATGATTCATGCCATGGAAAGAAAAAGGGACGAGCCTTAACATACCTCGCGCTGCGCGCCTTACTAGCTACGCTTGTTCGTCCAACTTGTTAGTCTACATTCAAGAAGATCGACACTATCGTTAGATTCATCAACATATACTTGTCTTAACCTTTCAAGTACATTTACTTATATGTTACGCCGAAATTTCGGCAGATCTCCCCCTAAAATATACCACCCCCGAGAATCTACTCGGCCAATTTAAATCAACAACAATCCGGAATTCAACCCGGCCAAACTATCAACAATACCAACAATTATTCTAGCAACACTTCAATATCCAATTCAATTCAATTCAATTCAATTCACATAATCTTCCAACAACTTAATCAACACACTTCTTCATCCGAAACCTTCTATTTCAACAACAACCATACGTCTCATTGTCATTCATGTACGCTAGCTTTAACCACAACCTTCATTCTACATTACATGATCCATAACGACAACAACTAAAATGTCAATTTACATCAATTTACCTTAACTTACCAAATCGCCTACTATTCGGTTACAACAACTTCCTACACATTTTCATGCATTTCCCTCCATCTCTATACATTCCAACAACATAAGATTTCATGAAATTTATTCATTTCTTTCCATGCAACACAACACAACACCACGACCAATCCATGCAACACAATTCACGGCTACAACCAACATCCATAACTCAACAATCAAATTACTAAATAATATTAATTCATCACTTCACTTCAACATAACACATATATTCGGCCAACATGCAACACACATATTTTCATATGTTTCATCCATTTCTTCAACCTACACATACACCAAACATTCATAACACTTAAAAGAAAATTGGTTCTTACCTTTTTCTCTTCAACTTTCCACTTAGCTTAAGATCATGAACTTGTACACATGAATGATTTTCTTGTTCCAATGAATCTTCCATGTTGTAGAGGACGTTTCATTTGCTTGGAATACTAAGGAAAAATAATTTTTCTCCTTCACTCTCCCTAGGCCATGTTTGGCCGAACCCTCTCCCTTCCTTCTTCTTTTTTTTTTTTTTTTTTGCTTGTTCTTTCTTTCTCTTCCACTCTCCTCAACTAAAAGATGACCACATATATATATATATATATATGACCTTGCAAGCATGTGAGGGGCACATGCCCCTCCCTTCATTCTTCTTTTTTTCTCTAGAATTTTCTTTTCTTTTCTTGACTTTTCTTTTATTTTCTTCAAATTTCCAAAAGATGACTAATCCTTTCTTTGTCTCTTTTCCTCTTTTTCGGCCACATGGCCTTTTCCAAGAGATTTCTTGATTACTCGTGAAATGACCATTTTGCCCCTCGACTTTTCTCAATATTACCATTTTGTCCCTGACCTTCCGCATTATTTCCACGGCCCATTTTGCGAATTTCTCTTCTTGCCCCTAGCCTTTCTTAATATTTCCGTCCAATAATATTCATAAATAATATTCATAACCAACTCGTTCATTAAAATTATTTTAGAACATAGTCTTGTCCTTAACTTTTCACCATTGCCTCACAATATCCGAACGTACGAAATACGGGCTATAACACTAAGCCTCTCACAAACCAGTGTACCATGGCTGGAGCATATCTAGCCAACGAATTAAACCGGAGACTACACAAACAGTTTCCCATGTCTGCTACCATGGCCGGAGCATATCTAGCCAACGAATTAAACCGGAGACTATACTCCCGGGCACTCATATTCCCTTGCTTAAGATTCAGGAATCTATCGGCGCGAGCCCGACGAACCTCAGGTGGCAAATAATGCCGAATAAAAGCATCCACAAACTCTTGCCATTTGGGGGGAGGTGTATTTTCCCCTCTTGATGAAATTCAATTGTTATACCATAAAACAGCTACGTCTCGGAGTCTATACGAAGCCAACTCCACGGACTCGGTATCAGAAGCATGAATAATTCTCAACGTCCTCAATACCTCATCAATAAAGCCTGCGGGTCTTCATCCGGTTTCGACCCAAAAATTTTTGGAGGATTTAAGCTCATGAAATCACGGGCTCGGGCACTAGCCGCGCTATCACTTAGACTCGCACTCGCCACCGACAACGCGCGGTAACTGGCGAGTTAGCAATTGAACGGCATCCCGTAAATCCCGATTTGGAGTAATAGGTGAAGGACACGGGCCTTCTCATGCTCCTTGGAGAGATAGGGTGGGAGTGACGTGCGAGGTAGCACTGCGAGCTCTCGTCATGTCCCAACTCAGGCGAGGTTCTCGGTTGGTACCTTCCCCGGTGGCATTTAATATTATGCGAATTTTCTTCTTTCTTGTCGGCATCGCTGAAATCATAACGCACAATTAGAATAAAGGAAATCTTACATTATGGCTCCATTGCACGATCTATGAAAAGAAAGACGGTCATCATTCCTAAATGCCCCGCAGCCTCTTGTTTATAAGTGTTGCGCGCTTCACACCCATAAACAAGACTCTACTGGACACGGCTCGTAGACACACCCTAGGACGAAACTGCTATGATACCACTTTTGTCACGACCGACGGGCACCCGGAGCTGACCACCGAGCACCACACATCATACTGCTATCCTCTTAACATGTACACATATAAACTCCATAAAATATGTACACATATATATACGCACAAGCCCTTGCGGCAGCAAAAGAATAATGTACAAAATATACATCGGTGGTCACATCACCGCTTCACGCTACCCACGTACGGTATCTACGAGCCTCTAACTAAAGTCCGAAGTCAAGAAGATGGGACAGGACCCCGCCATGTCCAAGTATGTACACAAAAGAGTATATCAGAAACTGCACCTCCGGTCTATGGAAGTTGATACGCTCCTAGGAAGCTGGATCGTCTCCCTGTCTACCTGTGGGCATGAGCACAGCATCCAAGAAGAAATAGGATGTCAGTACGAGCGATGTACTGAGTATGTAAGGCATGCATCATAAAATAACAAGGGAACAGGAAAATAAAATAAAGGTAAGAAGATAACCGGTGACTGCTTGCCTCTTAAGGCGGAGTCATGCATGCATACTCGTAAAATATCATATCATGTATTCTTTATGAACCTACGGCTCGATCCATATATCATCATATATATCAATATATTGCCGTGGAACGTACGGCCCGATCCATTACCCATATAGCCCGCGTCCGGGATGATATCATAAGATACCAGCTGATCAGGTGGCTATGCGTCTATAGCGCCTCACCTTTTCCCATGTCCCCTGTATACATATACATATCATATACATATATAATATACGTAGCATGCATGAGAGCCCAAATAAAAGTGCGCTCTATCGGAGTGACGTAAGGTCGTGAACCTCTGATTACATTATGGCGTCATCATCATCGCCATGTCTCACCTTGAAGGAAATAATATCATGAGGTGAGACAACAACGAAGAATAGCATCAATGAAATCATAAGCATAGAAACATCGACATTATGAAGTCATCATTGTCATCTTTATCGTTATAGAACGTATCTCGTGAAAACGCCAAAGTTCTTCAAACTTCATCTCTAAGGACGTAAGAAGGTCATGAAAGTATGGGAAGAAATTATGAAACAAGAGTCATGCCTTTGAAGTAAAAGGGATAGCCTTACATACCTTTGTATCTCCTTAACGATGTCGACTAAGAGCTCTCCTTCCGGCTTACAATTCTACATACAAAGGGGGTTCATACGAGGGTTAGATCGTTGAAGGTATACTTAAGCCTGAACTAAAGCGAATAAGGTTAATGAAAATTGGGCAGCATTTCGTTTGTTCCAACAACTTTCCGTCAAATAATAAAATAGCTCCCAACATCATAGCAACGCCCATAATATCATAACGCATAATTTTCCTTGGTTAGACGTTATTCAATTTCCAAATTCACCCCTAAGATTCTCCACAACCACGACTATAATACAACACAACATCATACTTATCTTTCACATAATACTTCCTCAACCTCATTAGCATCTTTCATGACAAGATTATACTCATATTATACCATGAATCGTAACTCAACTACCTTTCAAACCGACATACCATGATTTGCATACTTAAGCTCATGTTCCATACTTGTTTCTAATACAGGTTCTTTAACTACTCAACACCATCCCTATCATGAAATAATTGTAAAACTCACCTTTGTTTTTGTAGAGATGATCCTTGGATGAGAATACTCCATTTGAGAAGAACTCCACTTCAATACCAAAGAGATTCTCAACTTTTATTAACCCTTAGGAAGCATTTACACCCTTAATTCTACCAACTTTTGATGTTTTATCCTTGATTTCTCTCTTGAATATGTGTTAGTATGATATGGAGAGGATTCTAGAGGTTTTAGGAAGGTTGGCGAAGTGAGAAGTGAGAAAAAGAAAAGGAAACCGTGTATATATAAAAATAGAGTTCGGACCCAACCCGAAACCTACGGTTCACTATACGGACCGTACAATTTATACGGTCCGTATATTGGATCGTATGTTTCCTCCAGAAAGTCACCCTTCACTGGAAGGGTTACACGGTCAGGTATACGGGCCGTATAAAATATACGATCCATATATATGACCGTACAATCCCTAATTTTTCCGATTTCATTCTCGTCGCTTCGTTTGATCTCGAATCCTTATGGAACCTTCTTGTACTTATATAAAACTTTCTTAACGTTCTAACGGACATTATAACTCGTCCTCAAGATCTTAGTAAATATTCATTAGTTCAACACCGATGGAATCCTTCCCAAACATAACTTATACTCCGCTTCCTTTGACGAACCTAGTTTCACCAAGTCCTACGACTTAAAAATCTTATCGTATATACATTGAGGCTTCCAATCACCCTCTTGTGGTCATGAAGGTCTCGTGCCCGACTTAACTAACGTTAGTCTATTCACGACGTAGCGACATGAAATTATCGAGGTGTAACAGTTGTTGTTCATGTTCTGTACATATTATTATGTTATCATTCATGCCTTACATACTCAGTACATTACTCGTACTGACATCCCTTCTTGTGGACGCTGCGTTCATGCCGCGAATCAGGTGCGCCGATCGAGGCACCGCGGTAGAACCTCCCCTCGCCAGGATCGATGCAGTACATTGATACTGAGCTACGCCCCTTTTATGCTATTCGGTACGTACATATATGGGTACGGCGCAGCTTGTCCTATCCTTTCCTACTCTTTTGTACTCCATAGTATGTCCGTGAACAGGATATGTAGTCATGTTGCTTTTTGCGGCCCT
>NW_026725919.1:0-48524 GCF_029784015.1 Lycium ferocissimum
AACTCCTTTCTAGAAAATTAGACGACGTTTCACTTATATTCAAACCAACCACATACAACCAAGCTAACACCACTAATCATACATTCAAGTATCAACCCGAGACTTTCAAACATGACCCGAGAACACTCCGGACAGCCCATACAATACTCCAAAACAGCCCAACCAACACACAATACAGCATATAACTTTCCAAGTTCAACAAGAATAACAACAACACATTCTTTTCTTCCAACTTCATGAACTATACCAACAACCACACGTTAACAACATCATTTACATAAGTGCAACAAACTATATTAACATCATATTAACTTCTACAACATCCCACAACAATTACAACTCCAACTTGAACCATTAAATCCTTTCATTTTCATCCTAAAATTCATAACAACAACAGCCAAAATACCAAGTAAAATCAATTCACCATTTCATACACAAACAGCCCCTACACGGCCTCAACACCAACACACATAGTTTCATGAATTTCATTCATTTCTACACACTACAACACGTTCAAAACCACCGTTAATATATGCAAAAGAAAGTTAAACTTTACCTTAACACTTAACCCTTCAATCGGCTAGAATTTGCAATTGAAATAACACTTGTTCTTGTTGCCTTAATGAACACTTTCACATCACAATTATCCTTCCAACCCAGCTAGAACACCTTGAAAATCAATTAGGATCAAAGCTTGAAAACTCCCTCAAAGTTTAGCCATGGCCGAGAGCCTTTTTTTTTCTATCTCTATGTTTTCTAAATTTGTGAAGATGAAGAATGGATTCATTAGTCATCAATTGACTTATATATGATGCCTAAGAGTTGGACACATGTCCCACTCATGGCTTGAGCCAATCACACTTGGCCAAGTCACGGGTGGGGCCCACACGGCCACTTATGGCTTAATTAATGAATAATTAAATTTTAATCCCACTTAATAATCTAATCATGGTTAATTAATCCCTAATCTCCATTAATATTTCTATACCAAATAAAATTTATAAGCACTTGTGCATTAAACAAAATCGGAGGTTAAAATTCTCTACCTCGGATCCCAAAATAGTCTTGTCCTTAACTTGCCGCGATTAGCTTAAAATATCCCAATGTACAAAAATACGGGATATAACACTCGCCCTCTAGTGAGGGACTCGGTGAATAATGTAGTAAAATTGTGCGTGATAACATACCCGGCCCGGGACTCGGTGAAAGATGTAATAACAGTATGCACGAGCAGAGTAGTGAGTAACCATATGCAACTAAATCATCATCTGAGACTCAATAGATAAGTAGACTAACTAACACTCGAGTATCAAAGCGATAGTCATGTTACGTACTCTTTAAATATCACTATGAACTATATCAAATAGAGCCTCAGGAATCATAGACATGTATCAAGATAATGTGAAATAGCTTATGGAATCAGAGACATTAGTCATCGTAGAGTCTTTAGGAATAGGAGCTTATACATCCGACTACTATCCAACATATAGAAGGCTCGAGGGCAGTAGCTCAACTACTTTAAGAGTTTTAACATCAAGAAGTGAATAAGAATCATGAATCACACTTAACTTATGAATGGAATTACCCCAAAGCTCATTTCATACATCACTTATATCTAAGACATGCCAAAAGAAAGAAGGGATAGCTTTACTTACCTTTAGCGCTTATTCGCAACACAACACGTATCCGCTACCCAATAGTGTCTCAACCTATATTAAGACGTTAAGAACTATGGTTAAGCTACGGGGAGATTCAAAACGTATTCTAATGTTAGTAACTCCTTTCTAGAAAATTAGACGACGTTTCCCTTATATTCAACCAACTACATAACAACTAAGCCAACATCAATAACCACACGTTCAAGTACTGTATCGAGGCTATTCACGACAAGATTCGAGAACACTCCGAACAGCCCGCACAACATTCCAAACAACCCACATTTACAACATTTGATAATAATCCACATACGACTACGACATATTCAAGTTATTCTTAATGATCCATAGTCATAATACTTTCGTCTAAACAACCCTATAACAGCCCAACCAATATAATAATGTAATGTATAACCTTAGTCATACTTAATCTTCCAAGCTCAACAAGAACAACAACGACATATCCAAAACAGCCCCTAACTAACAATGTAAAGAGATGCCCGATAATCTCACGAACACCTACGATCATGCCAAACAAACCATCTATGTTCATTATACATTACTTAATACACTCTTTTCATCCAAATTCATGAACTATACCAGCAACCACACGACAACAACATCATCCATTCATATGCAAGAAAATTATATTAACATCACTTTAAGTTCTACAATAGCCCACAAAACAAATACAACTTCAACTTTAACCATTTAATTCCTTCATTCTCATCATATAATCCATAACAACAACAACCAAAATGCTACTTAAAATTTATTCATCAATTTCAACTAAAACAGTCCCCCACGGCTTCAACAATACTTCAACATCAACATACATAATTCCATAGATTCAATTCATATCTACCAAATTATAACACGTCCCAACCACCTTTAAAACATGTAGAAAAGGATTAAATCTTACCTTAACCAACTTAGCTCCTTAATTTGCTGGAATTGATGAACTTGATCACCAACGTCCTTGCTGCCTCCAATGATCAATCCCACGTTGTTAACCACCCTCAATTGGTTAAAATACCTTAGAGAATTAATTTTTTGGCATCAAAATCCATGAGCTCAAATACGCTTGACCATGGCCGTATATTTGCCATGGCCTGGAGTCTCTCTAAGTTCACAATTGGAAAGATGAATAAATGAAATAGATGGCTGTTTAATTAGTCATCAAGTTTAATATTTATATGCTATCCATATTGGTGACACATGTCCAGCCACAATGACATGTGTACCACCCAATCAAGAGCCAATCAAATTCAGCCACATTATGTGGGGCCCACTTAGTGGTCTAATTAAGCTAATTAATCATAATTAATCACTAATCCCGACTTAATAATCCAATCATGGTTAATTAATCCCTAATCTCCACTAATATTTCTATACTAATAGAAATTTATAAGCAATTCGTGCATTAATTAGAATCGGAGATTAAAAGTCCTTGTCTCATATCCAAAAATAATCTTGTCCTTGGATTTATGTCGATTAGCTTATGAATAATCCGTCGTATAAAAATACGGGATATAACATCCTTCCCCCCTTTAGAACATTCATCCTCGAATGTTAAACTAGTCTCATAAGGTCTTTCAAAGACTTTGGGGGAGTCTATTTTATTACGAGAACATATAGTCTCATCTACCAATCAATATAATCAAGTGAGGAGTTTAGATTACCTGTAGGCATGGGGTAGTAAAGATACTTATTCTTCATCTCCTCTTCGGCTTCCCAGATCATCTCTTCCCTGATATTATTTCGCCACAATACCTTGACGGAAGCCACCTCCTTAGTACGCAACTTTCTCACTTGACGATTCAGTATAGCTACAGGGTTCTCTTCGTAAGACAGCTCCTCCGTTACCTAGACATCATCCACGGGGAATACTCTAGAAGAGTCACCAATACATTTGCGAAGCATCGACACATGAAAGACTGGACGCACTGCTTCCAAATCGGATGGTAGGTCCAACTCATAGGCAACCTTGCCTACCCTACGAATAATCTGATAAAGCCCAATGTACTTCGAACTAAGTTTCCCTCTCTTGCCGAACCTCATTACACTCTTCATGGGTGACACCTTCAAGAACACCCAACCACCAATCTAAAACTCTACTTGTCGACGTCGATTATCCGCATATGACTTCTGTCGATTTTGGGCTGCTAATAACCTTTCCTGAATAAGCTTCACCTTATCAACAGTTTGCTGAATCATATCTGGGCCGATTAACTTAGTTTCACCAACATCGAACCAAACAATAGGTGACCTGCATTTCCTGCCATACAAGGCCTCATACGGTGCCATCTGGATAATAAAATAGTAGCTATTATTATAAGCAAACTCGATATGTGGCAAATGATCGCTCCAGCTACCGCCGAAATCAATAATACAGGCTCACAACATATCTCCTATCGTCTGAATAGTACGCTCGGCCTGTCCGTTAGTCTGAGGGTGAAATACTGTGCTAAGACTCACTTGTGTCCCCAATCCCGTCTGGAATGATCTCCAGAAGTTAGCTATATACTGAGCTCCTCTGTCCGATATAATAGGTGTGGGAACCTCATGAAGTCTCACTATCTCCTTGATATATAACTTCACATAGTTCTCGGCTGAATAGGTAGTCCTGATTGGAAGAAAATGGGCTGATTTTGTCAGCCTATCCACAATACTCCATATAGAATCATACTTCCGTGGAGTGCGAGGTAAGCCTGTAATGAAGTCCATATTCTGGATTCTTCAGCCTCATGTATTACTTCTTGACTTCTTTAAAAGACTTTAACTGTCACTCTACTTTTTAGCTTTTAATCTCAATCCTTCGAGTTGGCTACCGAGTAGAACTGGAGTTCCCTCATATAATAACTTTACATAGCTACTCTGTGCTCCGTCTATCATTAACTGGTATAATTCTGAAAGAATTTTTTTTTGATTTGACATATAAATCCACTATCTTCTAGTAACCAGCTAGTTCTGATCGTCCCGCTTAAACCATTTCACAATTTCCCTTAATCCAACTCGTAACACTTTAGGCATATTATCTCGTGTCATTTCTTTATCTTTAATTCGAACTCTTCTATTGCCTCTTTACTCAGATTTTGCTCTTAGTTCTCCTATCACGCGCCTTATTGCAATCTTTACAAGAATATGCGTAGGCGCTCAAATTAGCCCAAGAAGTACCTTAGCGTCGTCTCACTAGTCTTCATGCTTTACCTTGCATTCTCCTCTCGTATCTTACAATAAGTATCGAGATAAATCTTCGGCTCAACCATGGCCATGTCCTATTTGCCCTCAGTACTAATTCTATTTCGGTAATTTGACTTAAACCATCTTTACATCTTTCCTTAATGTACCCAAAATATCGTAACCGTATTGTTATTACTGAATCCAAATTTTTCTTATCAAGTATTCACTTGGTCTCATTCTTAGCATACAAATATTCTTAGGTTGCATAACTATTCTTGTACAACTTGTATAAAGTATACTCAATCTTAGTCACAGTCTTTCCTTCTCCTAGTTCATTCTGCTTTTCATATCTCCTCCGTACTAAAATTCGCTCGTAGCCTATCTTGTCATACTCCTTTCCCTTCCTTTATTCACCCTTTGATTTCCTCACTTCCTACTATAGGAGATTTTCTATCTTTCTCCCTTGCTACTTGTAAGTCACAGTATCATTAGCAAACAACTCTATTGCAAACATCTTAGCCTCTAATCCAGTATAGCATTGCTATCCTTTATAATATCTCTTAAGTTACTCGATACCATTCTCCTGTCGTACTCTTTCTTTTTATACGTACCCACTTTCTAATGTCATATCATTCGAGACCTCTACAAATAATTCTCAGTCTCAATTGAAATTTAAGCATCTATATCAAATATATTGCGGTGTCAATTGTTTCCATCTTATACTTGCATTTCTTTTACCCGCTTTCCCCCTTAAGGATGTACTTATACCATTATATGTTTATATTCTGCTCTATTTCCCTATTTCCAATCTCAAATTCCTCCGATCTTTTTTTTTCAATCCACTTGGTACTGTACCATATCCACGTCTTTCCCTTATAATCTATAACTTTGATTATCCACGTACGAAACCTTAACAAAATCATGAAGCAACAAGGACCTTCCTATATATAGTACAAAGTCTCACCTGATAATCTGTACTCGGGTAATGCGACCAATGTAGCAACTCATCCAAGGCCACATTCCACTCACCCCAATCAATAATTAACTAGTACTTGTAGTCGTTCCAATCTCAATTAGGTAGTACCTATATCCTGATGATAAGTGTCCAAAGTCCTCTTGTGACATTATCTTTATCCCAACCTATATCATCTGTTTCCTTTAATAAATTTCCAATACATCATTTTTTTTTCAAGCCTACAACCCTTGTCCTTTAAGGATTCCACTATTTTTTAGGTGAAGTCGTGTACACGCAGTACTCCTTTATGCCTTATGCCCTTTTACCCTTATTGTGTACCCTGTACCGACTTCTAACTTACACAAAATCATATCAAGTTCATCTAAATGACAATCTTATTTTATAACCTTGTCGTTGTACTATACCTTCAAGTTCATAACTATATATTTCCCTTTCGTTCCATACTCATACTCAATTAATTATGTCTATCTTGGGTGCTTCCTTTAGAATTCCCTTATCATTTCTCCCGTCTATGTCTATCTTTTATTCTGGGCACGAGAAATCTTATGCTACCTCTGTATCCTTCGGAAAACATCACTTCTACATAATCCTTTTCTCATTTTCAAACGTATTCTGTTCATCTATGTTTATTCTTATCATACCAGTCATTTTCTAGCACTCATTCTACCTCGTTACTCATCTTTCTATAACTTGGTCCTTCACAGTTCCGTCACTTACATTACTCGTGTTTTCAGTTATACATGTCATAACCTATTACTGCACTGTTATCTTGCTTTCTTCTTATTTCCTTCTTTCAATTACTCTTCTTCTTCTCTGGTGCTCGCTATCATTTCCGTTATCACGCAATCTTTATTCTGAACTTTCCCTACCGAACTTGGTAAGTCTTTCTTATTCGTTCTACAGCTCGCTTTTATACTTTAGTCCTATAGATCACGTCATATCTTTTGGTCACTTCCTCACTAGGCTTTACTTATTTTCATAACAATCTTCATTATATTCACATTATATCCTGTTCGTAATCAATCCCATAGTATAACACTTCTTAACCTTATTCACGATTCTTACTATGGGTTAATTACACTCGGTGGAGTAAGCGTACTTAACTTTTTACCCTTTCTGATCAATCTTATCCTTAATATCTCGCAAACTGTCTTATCAATACATTCATATCCATCACGATTCTTTTTCCTCTATACTCTTGTCTTAATCATACTATTACTTCTTTTAACTATAAACTCGTCACAACTTATCCCTGCTTATCAGTTCAGTCGGTACCTTAATATAACACTCTATCAAGATTTGCCGGCCTTTTCTAAATCATCTTGTAGTATCACAAGCCCTTTCCAAATTCTTTTTACCATATCAATATCGACCTCCTAATTACTATTACCATCAATTCAGCAATTAACTTATTTCTCGAGGTCGACCGTACTCGCAACTTAGTCAAATCCTATCATTACTATTGGCACGACCTTTCAAGACATATTTCAAACTTATATCTCATTCGCTTTTTATTTCTAGAAAAATTTTGGCGAGTTTCTCTCGTATTCCTCACTATCTCAAAACACACGCGAGAAAATACCAACAATGCCTCACGGGGCTATATATATATATATATATATATATATATATATATATATATATATATATATATATATATATATCATATCATATCATATCACAGCCACACAGGGCTCCCAATATCAACAACAGTATGAAAATGATGAACTTACCTCGTATGTTCAACTCAAGCTGCACCTGTTACACTTTCCTGTTTACTTTCCCTTTCAATCTTCAACTTTGCATTTCAATCGTACTTCAAATACCTTACCCGTCATACATCTTTCGTACCGTTGCTTACCTGCGTACTTTGTAACTTCCAATATCATCAATCCTTCCCTCTCGTCGATGCCATTCTTACGCTAAAATCAAGGGTTAGTATAAAAAATTTCATTTCCTATGGCTTGGCTCTATCGCACGATCTTAGATATGAAAGAAAGGTAACATCCTAAATGTCTGTAGCTTTGTTTATAGATGTGGTGCACAACACACCGATAAACAAGACTACTAGACACGGTCTGTAGACACTCCGAGGATGAACTGCTCTGATACCACTTTTGTCACGATCCAACCCCGTAGGCCGTGACTAATGCCCGAACTGGACACTCGTATACACACCTGTTAACTATAATCGATCCGAAACTGAACATAACATGGAAACTTATAAAAACAAAACGTCATCTCGGAACGTCACATATATATCAAGGTAACCTGTCTCCTGAGGAGTTACAACAAGTCAAAGATAACACCGTACACAAGCCGAAAAGGCTGTCATAACGTATGGGAACGTCCCAACTATATATACGCAAGCCGACAAGGCTGCCACTACATACAACATCCCAAAATATATATATATACGCAAGCCGACAAGGCTGCCACTACGAATGGGAACATCCCAAAACATAAGTCATGCTAACACAGCCAAACAACATCTATATACAACCCACACATATATCTGCAGACCTCTAAGAGTATCAACAGTAACATATGACGGGACAGGGCCCCGCCATACCCCTGAATAAACATAGACATATATCTGCAGATCTGTGCCAAAAGTCTAGACTCCGGAACAACGGAGCACTCCAAGACAGCTGAGTAGAAATCCTAAGCTGAAGGGTCACTAAAGCGAGCATCTGTACCTGCGGGCATGAAACGCAGCCCCCCGAAGAAAGGGGGGTCAGTACGAGATATGTACTGAGTATATAAAGCATGAAATACAATATGAAAGATCATAACTGAAGTAAAGATTCCAGGAGACAAGTATGATAATCACGAAATCACTGTACCTGTGCCTTATAAAACAAGTCATATATCATTATCATATACCGTACCCGGCCCATTATGGGACTCGGTGAATAAGGTCGTGTACACGTATACCGTACCCGGTCCATCATGGGACTCGGTGCCATAATCATATCATCGTATCATCATATCATCATATCATCATCTCATCATATAACGTACCCGGCCCTCTAGTGACGGACTCGGTGAATAATGTAGTAAAACTGTGCGTGATAACATACCCGGTCCGGGACTTGGTGAAAGATGTACTAACAAGATGCACGAGCAGAGTAGTGAGTAACCATATGCAACTAAATCATCATCTGAGACTCAATAGATAAGAAGACTAACTAACACTCGAGTATCAAAGAGATAGTCATGTTACGTACTCTTTAAATATCACTATGAACTATATCAAATAGAGCCTCAGGAATCATAGACATGTATCAAGATAATGTGAAATAGCTTATGGAATCAGAGAAATTAGTCATCGTAGAGTCTTTAGGAATAGGAGCTTATACATCCGACTACTATCCAACATATAGAAGGCTCGAGGGCAGTAGCTCAACTACTTTAAGAGTTTTAACATCAAGAAGTGAATAAGAATCATGAATCACACTCGGAACTTATGAATGGAATTACCCCAAAGCTCATTTCATATATCACTTATATCTAAGACATGCCAAAAGAAAGAAGGGATAGCTTTACATACCTTTAGCGCTTATTCGTAACACAACACGTATCCGCTGCCCAATAGTGTCTCAACCTATAGTAAGACGTCAAGAACTATGGTTAAGCTACGGGGAGATTCAAAATGTATTCTAACGTTAGTAACTCCTTTCTAGAAAATTAGACGACCTTTCCCTTATATTTAACCAACTACATAACAACTAAGCCAACATCAATAACCACACGTTCAAGTACTATATCGAGGCTATTCAAGACAAGATTTGAGAACACTCTGAACAGCCCGCACAACATTCCAAACAGCCCACATTTACAACATTCGATAATAATCCACATACGACTACGACATATTCAAGTTATTCTTAATGATCCATAGTCATAATATTTTCGTCTAAACAACCCTATAACAGCCCAACCAATATAATAACATAATGTATAACCTTAGTCATACTTAATCTTCCAAGCTCAACAAGAACAACAATGACATATCCAAAACGCACCCCTAACTAACAACGTAAAGAGATGCGATAATCTCACGAACACCTACGAACATGCCAAACAAACCATCTACGTTCATTATACATTACTTAATACACTCTTTTCATCCAAATTCATGAACTATACAAAGAACCACCACGACAACAACATCATCCATTCATATGCAAGAAAATTATATTAACATCACTTTAAGTTCTACAACAGCCCACAAAACAAATACAACTTCAACTTTAACCATTTAATTCCTTCATTCTTATCATATAATCCATAACAACAACAACCAAAATGCTACTTAAAATTTTTTCATCAATTTCAACTAAAACAGTCCCCCACGGCTTCAACAATACTTCAACATCAACATACATAATTCCATAGATTCAATTCATATCTACCAAATTATAACACGTCCCAACCACCTTTAAAACATATAGAAAAGGATTAAATCTTACCTTAACCAACTTAGCTCCTTAATTTGCTTTGGAATTGATGAACTTAATCACCAACGTCCTTGCTGCCTCCAATGATCAATCCCACGTTGTTAACCACCCTCAATTGGTTAAAATACCTTAGAGAATTAATTTTTTGGCATCAAAATCCATGAGCTCAAATCTGCCCAGCCATGGCCGTAGCTGCCATGGCTTGGAGTCTCTCTAAGTTCACAATTGGAAAGATGAATAAATGAAATAGATGGCTGTTCAATTAGTCATCAAGTTTAATATTTATATGCTATCCATATTGGTGACACATGTCCAGCCACAATGACATGTGTCCCACCCAATCAAGAGCCAATCAAATTCAGCCACATTATGTGAGGCCCACTTAGTGGTTTAATTAAGCTAATTAATCATAATTAATCACTAATCCCCACTTAATAATCCAATCATGGTTAATTAATCCCTAATCTCCACTAATATTTCTATACTAATAGAAATTTATAAGCAATTCGTGCATTAATTAGAATCGGAGATTAAAAGTCCTTGTCTCATATCCAAAAATAATCTTGTCCTTGGATTTATGTCGATTAGCTTACGATTAATCCATCGTATAAAAATACGGGATATAACAACTATAAAGTGGCAAAGTGGAGAAGATCACTTCAAAAACAAAAAGAGACTCAAGGAAGGTGCCATAGCCAAGCAAGGGAGTTGTCCACTAGTAGAGGACTGAAAAGCAAGTAAGAGGAGGTGCTTGCGAGTCGGCGAGTAGCCATTGCCCTGGCGAACCAAAGCCACCTTAACGGGAATAGAATGGTAATTGAATGTTCATTCAGTTATATAAGAGCAGAAGGCTATAACATTATGAAAAAGTCCAATAAAGAGCTAAGGGAGAACGAGAAGAGGTTGACCAACCTATATTAAAGATAAGGCGACCGGGGTATAAGAGAAGGGCAGTCACTTCAAGACATCAGTAAAAACGCCGTGGAGTTGTAACTACAACATTCGAGGACGAATGTTTTTTAAGGGGGGAAGGATGTTAGACCCCGTAGTTTCGTATGTGAGATTCGAGCTACCTTTCAGGAGGTATGTGAGCTTATATGTGTTTAACTTATGGTTATAAGGGTTTAAGTGCATATTGTACGCTATGGAAGGATTGAAGGGCAAGTGAATTAAGAAAATTAAATTTGTTGGAACTTGGAAGAGAATATGAGGGGTAATTTTGGCCCAACTTGGAGAAAGAATATCTTTTAGTAGATGAGGAGTTTTGAAGCAAGGTAAAAGCCTAAAATGAAGTTCGTCGAGTCTAGTTTCTAAACCAACAAACCGCTCGTCGATAGAACATCGGAGTAGAGAATTATGGACGTTACAACTTCGGCTGACAAAGCAAAAACGCGTGCTACAGAGCTGCTACGATGGCCCTAACTGCTACAGTACGGACTTGCTACAGTGACCCGACTCGAATTTGACCCACTATTTAAGGATCCAATCTGATCCAAAACCCCATTTTTCAGCCAAGAACTCTCCAAATATTTCCCAAACCTTCTAGAAAATTCTCCCAACTTCTATCCACTAGATTTTAATGCGAATTAAGTATAATCTCTCCGGATTTAAGGTTGGACGGCGCGTAGTTGCGATTATACTATCGTATTGGATTCAGTGAAACTTGGCTTGGATTCAAGGTGATAATCGAAGATATTGCAATTCTAACGGGTGAAAGGTATGAATCTTTCCTTATTAGTATTGATTTAAGCTTATTTACGGGTGAAACAATAGTATGAATGGATTTATATGTAGATTTCAAGACAGGAGGTAGGTTGGAAAGTCGAGAAGCGATCTTCCAGGTATGTTAAGGCTCGTCCCTTTCTTTCAAAGGCATGATTCCTATGGTATGATTCCATAAGTGTTTCCATAACTTCCTTGATTTCAAAAGCTAGAGGTTTATGACTCTTAAAGCTTCTTATGATGCTAAAAATGAGAATGTTTTAAGAGGATTACATTGAGGATGATTTTATGCTTAAAGGTTTCAAATATGATTTCAACGATGATATGAAAATGTTAAGCTATTTCATAATATTCTCGATTTATTTCGTTGTTGTTGATCTCACCTTATAAATTATTCCTCCAAGGTGGGATAGAGAGATAGTTTTCATTTGAACTCCTATGCATGCCATGAGTATAATATATGTATATGGCTATTTTGTGACATTACGAGAGACTCTATTATTTCATTTTGATTATACCGCACTCATGTTCATTCTTCGTATATATAAGGCACGATTGACGGGGGTGACGCTGTGACCTTTGTTATTTATATATAAGGCACAGTTGACAGGGGGTGACGCTGTGACCTTTATTGTTTATATATAAGGCACAGTTGACAGGGGGTGTGTGACCTTTGTTATTTATATATAAGGCACGATTGACGGGGGGTGACGCGCGTACCTTTGTCATTTATATATAGGCACAATTGACGGGGGGTGACGTCGCATGCCTTGTTGTGATGTATATATGGCACGATTGACGAGGGGTGTCTTGTGGCCTTTGTTGTGATGTGTATATATATGGCACGATTGATAGGGGGGGGGGGTGCGTGGCCTTTGTTGTGATGTGTATACATGGCACGATTGATAGAGTATTTTGTCCATGTGTGGTGATGTTTTAATTTATCTTTGCATATTCATTAAAATGTTTCAGATGTCTTCCCTGATTTTATATACTTATTGATTTAAAAAGGTTAAAGTTGCATGTATGGTATCAGCCCTAAGAGGCAATCAAATTTACGGGTCATCTTTATCCCCTTTTATGTTCTATACTTCTTACTATGATGTTATTCATGCCTTACATACCCAGTACACCATTCGTGCTGACCCCCTTTCTTCGGGGGCTGCGTTTCATGCCACGCAGGTGTATACAGATGAGTAGAAGACGTTCGCTATAGGATTTTTCTAGGCTATCAGCTAGATTGGTGAGCTCCATCTCAGTTCGGAGTGTTGCCGAGTCAAAATACTTATGTTATGGTATTTTGTATATGTTAGAGACTTTGCAGACAATGTCCTGTGGTATGTTTGTCGAGATATCGACAAATTGATGTCGGTTGAGTCATTTGTGTACTTTAAAGGAGTATGTATTTTAGATGATTTCTTTTTGGAAAAGTTTTATGTTCTTAAAAGTTTTTGAAATGACAGGTTTCGATACAGCGAATGTCTGAGGGTTTGCTCGACTCTGATGAGGGTCGGGTGTCCGTCATGCATTATCAGGATTAGGGTGTGACAGGCCAGATTTCTTTTCTTGTCCCGATATGTTGCCCAGATGATTCCCTCAGAGAAGGAGAGAGTCCGTAGATTTGTGAATAGGCTTGTGTACCTGATTCATATTGCTTGTCTTCAACCTGTGACCATAGGGTCTTCTTTCTAGGCTATTGTTGATCATGCCATTGATGTCGATTCAGCAAAGGCTAATCTTTGGGGGAGGGTAGTGAAAAGAAGACACGTCATTATGGTAGTTTCAGTGGATCCAGTTACAGGGGTTGAGGACGGTCATCCAGGCCCTATCTGTCAGCCCCCAGCCGCCCTGTCTGGTCAGCACTACAGGCTTCTTCGAGTGGCCCTACTTGACCCAGTACCTATGAAGTTAGGCAGTCTTATGATGGATCTTACTCCCATACAGTGGACTGTGCCGGTCCCTCCAGTTCATCAGCTTCAGCGCATCTACCTCCAGCTCCTAGAGCATACTATGTGTGTGGTGACCTCGATTACTTTATGAGAGATTGTCCCAGGTCAGGGCAGAGTAGGTCCCAGCAGGGTTCCAGGTTCCAGACTCCGAGGGCTCCAGTACCATCTTGTGGTAGAGCTGGCTCATCAGTTAGAGGCGGTGCTAAGTGAGGCTGCGGTGGCTCTTATCAGACAAGAGGTGGACACCAATTAGGTAGAGTTGGTCTGCAGGCTTCTAGAGGTTACCGTGGTGACGGTCTTTGCTATTCCTTCATGGGTAGGCCAGAGGCGGCGACTTCTGATGCTGTGATCTCAGGTAATATTTTAGTTCAACATCGACCTACTTTGGTATTGTTTGATCTGGGGTCTACTCATTCCTACGTGTCTATCTATCATGCTGTTCATTTTGATTTTTGTTGTGATTATATAGGTGTACCTATTTGTGTATTTACTCCGGTTGGAGATTATGTTATTTTTGATCAAGTCTTTCGGTCATGTTTAGTTACTTTTATGGGGTATGATTCGTGGGTAGACTTGATGATTTTGGATATGGTAGACTTTCATATTATCTTGGGTATGACCTGGTTGTCACCATATCATGCGCTCTTGGACTGTCACTCCAAGACAGTCACATTAGCTATGCCTGGGATTCCTAGACTAGAGTGGAGGGGTACTCCAAGTCCTGCTCCGAAGATGATCATTTCCTATGTCTGTACAAAGAAGTTAGTGGCCAAGGGGTGTTTGGCTTATTTAGCCCATGTTCGCGATGCTAGTGTTGATTCTCTGCCCCTTGATTCTGTGCCTGTTGTGAGTGAGTTTCTCGAGGTCTTCCCTTCTAATTTGTCAGGTATGCCGCCTGACCGCGACATTAATTTTTGTATTGACTTGGATCCGCGCACGTGTCTTATTTCCATTCCTCTTTATAGGATGGCGCCTGCTGAGTTGGGGGAGCTAAAGGAGAAGTTGTAAGATCTATTAAGTAAGGGGTTTATTAGACTGAGTGTTTCTCCTTGGGGTGCTCCTGTGTTATTTGTGAAGAAGAAGGATGACACTACGAGGATGTGCATTGATTATCGTCAGTTGAACAAGGTCACCATTCGTAACAAGTATCCCATTCCTCGTATTGATGACCTGTTCGACCAGCTTCATAGTGCTTCTATATTTTTTATGATTGATTTGAGGTCAGGCTACCATCAGCTAAACATTCAGGCCGAGGATGTTCCGAAGACGGCCTTCCGGACTTGTTATGGTCACTACGAGTTCCTTGTGATGCCTTTTGGGCTTACAAATGCCCCAACTGCGTTTATGACTTTGATGAATGGCATTTTGAAGCCATATCTTGATTCCTTAATAATTGTATTCATTGATGATATCTTGGTTTATTACAAGAGTAGAGAGGAGCATGCGTGCCATTTGAGGAATGTTTTTGGATTGTTAAGGGAGAAGAGGCCTTATGCCAAGTTTTTGAAGTGCGAGTTCTTGCTTGAGTCCATGGCATTCTTGGGCCATGTTTTGTCTAAGGATGGGATCATAATTATCCCAAGATGATTGAGACTGTTAGAGATTGGGCGAGGCCCACTACTGTGATCGATATTCATAGCTTAGTGGGATTAGCCAGCTATTATCGTCGATTTGTGGAGGGTTTCGCTTCTATTGCTTCTTCGTTGACAAGATTGACTCAGAAGGATGTTTCCTTCCAGTGGTCCGATGATTGTGAGGAGAGCTTTCAAAAGCTCAAGACCCTTTTGACTTCAACCCTAATTCTAGCATTACCCATGGAGGGTAAGGATTTCTCAGTCTATTGTGATGCATCCTGTGTAGGTTTGGGTACAGTCTTGATACAGGAGGGTACTGTCATAGCCTATGCTTCTCGTTAATTGAAGATCCATGAGAGGAACTACCCTACCCATGATTTGGAGTTGCTAGTTGTGGTCTTTGCTTTGAAGATCTGGAGGCGTTACTTATATGGCATCCATTGTGAGGTTTTCACCGACCACCGTAGCCTTCAACACGTGTTTACCCAAAGAGATCTTAATTCAAGGCAGCGCCGATGGATGGAGCTCCTGAAGGACCATGACATCCCTATTCTTTACCATCCAAGGAAAGACAATATTATTGCCGATGCCTTGAGTCGCAAGGCCACGAGTATTGGGAGTTTAGCCCGTTTGGTTGTTTCCGAGTGTCCATTGGCCCTGGAAGTTCAGACTCTGGCCAATAGTTTTGGTCGTCTTGATATTTCAGTTCCAGGCAGAGTCTTAGCTTATGTTGAGGCTAGATCATCCCTATTAGAGCAGATTAGGACTCATCAGTTGGAGGATGCTCAGTTGTGTAAGATTCGAGATAAGGTTCTGAGGGGTGAGGCCAAGAAGGACATTCTTGATAGTGAGAGGATTCTGATGATCAAAGGACGCATGTACATTCCTCGTGTTGGTGACTTGATTCATTTGATCATGACTGAGGCCCATAGTGTGAGGTATTCCATTCATTCGGGGTCAACGAAGATGTATCGGGATTTGACCAGCACTGCTGGTGGGGGAGGATGAAGAGAGATATTGCAGATTTTGTGTCTATGTCACGACCCAACCCCGTAGGCCGTGACTAGTACCCGAGCTGGACACTCGCACACACCTATTATCCATAATCAAACCACAAATAGCATATTAAGAACTTATACACATACAAAGCAAAGCGTAGTCTCAAACTGTCGTATATGCACATATATATACACATCGCACAAAAGCCGGCAAGGCTATCATAATATACACAACGTCCCAAACATATAGATACGTAGCCGACAAGGCCGCTACCGTAGGCGAGGACGCCCAAAACATAGATCATACAAACCCAACCCAACAGAGACTATTCACAACCCACACATGTGTCTACAGACATGTCACACCCTAATTTCCGATAGGGCATGATGGGCACCCGACCCTTACGTAGGGCCGAGCGAACCCGCTGACTCTCGTAATACTCATAATCATACTGGGCCCGCAAAACATGGCATAAGCACATAATGAAATTTTTTTTTTGAAACAAGCATGCCTTTCATCTTTGTCAAATCAAATAAACTAGCATCGTATGAAATCAGTAAACATATGAAGATCGTAACATAATGCATATAATACGTCGCGACACATAGCCGCTTACAAAACTGACATATCACACACACGACACTGTCTGCAAAGCCTCTAACATAACTCCAGATATCATAACTTTAACACTCTGACTAGGCAGCACTCCGAAAGAAAATGGAGCTCGCCAATCCCGCTGGAACATCTTCAACTCATCTGTATATACCGCGCGCACGAAACGCAATTTAAGAAGAAAGCGGGGTCGCACGAATACGTACCGAGCATGTAAAGCATAGCATGCGTAAAACGAGATCATAACCGAAGTAGGAGTACGAAAGTGCACAATAGCGAATACCAAGGTACGTATCCGAAACGCAAATCGTACATCAGAGGTACAAAAGACAAATATACAAATCCGAATGCCAAAATGCTTATTTCCGAAATACAAATCATACATATACATACCGTAGCACATCATCACATCATACCTTATCATATGAGCTGACATTAACCGACGTGGGATTCGCCTAAACCAACGTGGGATTTGCCTAAACCAACGGGATTTGCCTAAACTAGTGGGATTTGCCAAAACCAATGTGGGATTTGCCTAAACCAATGTGGAATTTTGCCTCATCATTGTCTTTTGCCCACCATCGGGTTTGCTCCCACCACCGGGTTTGCCCCACCATCGGGTTTGCCCCACCACCGGATCCGAAACTAACCGATCATATCATCATATATCATATCAAATCATCATATATCATATCGTACTTCGTATCACACCATATTTCAAAATACACATCATACATATATACACGGTACCCGACGAAAGAGGCTCGGCGTGCATCGACATATCCTACACCATAATCCATACCGGTTCCGCCAAAAGGGCTCGGCGAACCGGACACATCATACTCCGGAAAACACATCATTTACGAACCGAGAAACCATACGCACGTAAATCCTTATTACCGACTCAACGAGAATGATCAAACAAGCCCTCATTTAAAAGCCAAACGTAGTCAAATCAAGTTTCCTCGAACGTCGCTCGTCAGAACATATCAAACTGAACTTCAGAAACCAAAGTCACGTATCGGAATCATAAGTATACGAATCATCATTTCAGACTCAACAGATAAATATATATTCATACCTAGGGGTCAGAAAAATGGTCATATTAAATTCTTTTCAAAAAGTCGTTAGCACTATACAAAGAAAAATCGCGGGACCCACGGACGAGCGTCAACCCAATCCGGGCCCGCCTATGGAAATCATAGTCATTATACGTCATGAAATCATTTGCGAAGATATCAAAGCGATTCGGTTCTGTCTGTGAAAGTTACGGACGTTCGTAGTTACAGAACTCTTTTTAAAAACAAAGCTTTTTATGAAACCTTTGAAAACCTACCATACAAAAGACATATAAATCGTAGCTTGACCATATAAGGATGCCAATATCAAGAAGCAAATATGAATCATAAACATGCTCGGAACTTCGGAATAGAGTTTCCCCCAAGGCTCATAACATATCATAGCTTACTTACGTTTGGGACATGCCAAAAGAAAAGAAGGATAAGCTTTACATACCTTGATTGCTTCCTAAGCTAACCCAAACTCGAGTCTCAGCTTCTCAAGATCTACAATAACGTCGTCACATACCAAACATTAGCCATAAGCACTTAGAAATTCAATTCCATGCCATCACTTTTATCTACAGAAATTTGGGCAGCATTTCCCCTATAAATGCAACAACCCCGAGATTTCAACTCGGCCAAATTCATCAACAACAATGCCAACAAACATTCTAACAACATCAACCATTAATTCAAAACGCACTTTAACATCAACAACCTTTTTTCGCACAACGCGACGACATTCCAATTACGTTCAAATCAACATATATAATCAACCCAACATCATTGCCCACGCGTTCAAATACCAATCCAAAACCATTCAAACATGATTCAATAACATTTCCAACAATCCACAAAATTATTCAAAACAACTCAACCAAAACATAAGTGTTATATCCCGTATTTGGAACGTCGGGACGATTCGGGTTAACTATGATAAGTTAGGGTTAAGACCATTTCGGGATATGAAGTCGAGACGTGTGACCTTCGATTTTGTCGTAAGACCTAAGTATGTGTGATGTTATTGGTATGGAAACATTTAAGGAAATTCGGGACCAAAGATGAAATATGAGAAGTTGGCCAATTATTGAAAAAATGGAGGGAGTAAAACTTGGCCATGTGGCCGGCCACCTTTGAGTGGTCCATGGCCACATGGTTGGCTATTATATGTAAAATAAAAGATGACTAATGGAACATTATATCATCATCTTCACTCCTTAAGAAAATCAAGAAACTTGGAGTGCAAAACCCATAACCATTCGGCCAAGGAGAAAAATTTCAAGACCAAGATTAAGTCATCCCAAAATTATTTCTCCTAAGCAAATCTACTAATTGGAAAGTGCTTGATAACGTGGAGTTGTCGTTTCAAGCGTCGGATTACTCGTTTTCATCTTTGGCCAACTTTGGACAAGTGAAGGAGTTGTGAAGAAAGGTAAATTCTAATCATGTTTTATGAGTTATGGAAGGTTTATGTGTGTTGTTGTATGTTGTTATGGATGAAATTCATGAGAGTTTTGTATTTGAAGTTGAAGCCGTGTGTATGGTAGTTTAGCCGTGCATGTGTGTATGTTGTATTAAAGGTGGTGCATGAGTTCTATGTAACATGTTTGGTTGTTGTGGAGTGTTGGAGTGAATGAAAATCATGAAGTATATATGTGGGTGAGGTTGGCCGAATATGGCCTATTATGTGTGTCAAGAAATGAATTAGTTTTCTTAGAATTTTGGTTGTTGTTGTTATGTGGATTCCATGTTGGAAATAAGAGTTTAATGATTCGAATTGGTATTGTAAGTGTTGTGGGCTATTTTGGAAGATTTTGTGTGTTTAGTGTGATTTTTATATTTATGGAAATGGCATGGTTAGAGTATGAATTGTTGGAGCAAATCATGATTTGAAACCGAGAAATGTGTTAGAGTTGAGGTTCTCGGGTTTGGGGACCATTTCGGGTGGATTGGAGTATTTGTTGGGTTGTTGGAAATATTGCATGAATTATTTAAAGAGTTCTTGAATGTTGTTTGAATGGTTTTGGATTGATAATTGAATATGCGTTAGTTTGATTACATATTGGTTTGTAAGTATGTAGTTGTGTAAGCATAATTGGAATGTTGTTGGAATGTGTGGAGAAGAATCTTTAGTGTTCAAATATGTTTGAATTGATCATGGATATTATTGGAATGATTGTTGGTGTTGTTGTGTTGTTGAATTTGGCCGAGTTGAATTCTCGGGGTTGGTCTATTTATAAAGAAAGTGCTGCCCAATTTTCCGTAGGATTATGTGTTAGCTGGAGATGAATTTCTAAATGCTTGGTTGACGTTGGTATTTATTAATGTCATGTAGATCTTGGAGAACTCGAGATATAGGTTTGATTGGATTAGCGTTGTGTGCAAGCGAGGTATGTAAAGCTTAACTCTTCTTTCTTTTGGCATGCCTTAGTTCAATATAGGCTACGATACTAGCCTCGAGGAAATTCCATTCTCATAATCCGAGCATGTCTATGATTCGCGTTTGTCTTTTGGTACTCGTATGTTGATGTGAGAAAATATTGGTTTTGATGTTGTTGGAAAAATTGATTTTAAAGTTGCATAAAAACTTGGTTTTCAAAAGAGTTTTATTCTTAAACGATGTTGAAACTACGAACGCTCATAACTTTCGACTAAGGGCTCGGATTGCCTCGATATCGTCGTGGGAGGTTGTATGACGTGTGATGAGTATGTTTTTCATAGGCGGGCCCGGCTCGGGTTGACACTCGTCCGTGGGTCCCGCGACCTTCCTTTGTACCTTTCTGATGACGTTTGAGAGAGTTTGGTATGACGATTTTCCCCGACTCCCAAGTACGGTCATTTTACTTACTTTTTGAACCTATGATAATGATTTTATGCATATGGTTACTCACGACTACGCTCGTGCGGTTTGTTGGTACATCGTTCGCCGGTTCCCCGGCCGGTTTTTTGTCGTGCGCACTATGATATATTACGGTGTTATCTTTGTGTTACGGTTCCGAGGAACCTCGCCATAGGGGCCGGGTTCCGTTTATGGAGTTATCTTTGTGATATGGCTTATGATGGGTTGTGATGATGTGTTGCGTTCGGGGTTGTACGGAGATTTGAAACCTTCTGGTGTTATCTTGTGTTATGGCGCCATCGACAGGCGGGCGACCATATTTTCCGTGCCCTTTTGCATGCTTTCTATTTTAAAAATAAACATTTGGCATTTTGGAAATGTACTCACTTTCGGTATTTGTTTCGAGTGTGACTCGCTATTATTAACGTATTTTTACGCTTTGCATACTCGGTACATATTTCGTACCGACCCCCTTTCTTCGGGGGGCTGCGTTTCATGCCCCAGTACGGACGACCGGTTGGCGACCCGCCGATTTAGGAGACCTATCCTGAAGCCGTGTTGGAGTGCTCCTTTTATCTCGGAGCCTACATCTTGGTACATACTCGTTCGTTGCATATATGTGTGTGTGTTCGGGGGTACGGCGGGGCCCCCGTCCCGTCATATGATTCGTTGGTTTGTTTAGAGGCACGTAGACGTATATGTGGGTTATGTGCCTATCCGGTACAAATGGGTTTGTATATTATATGTTTTGGGCCGGTGCGCCATCGGATAGACCTTGTCGGCTTTCGATATATATATATATGTGTTTGAGTTTGAGATGTGTTTGAAGTAGCGTTTGATATTATATCGGCATAAGCCGGTGTGTGTGATTCGGGTTTGATGAATGTGTTTGGGTGCCCAACTCGGGCACTAGTCACACCTACGGGGTTGGGTCGTGACAAAAGTGGTATCGGCAGCGGTTTGTCCTCGGAATGTCTACGGAGCCGTGTCTCGTAGAGTCTTGTTTATCGGTGTGTTGTGCACCACATCTATAAACAGGAGGCTACGGGGACATTTATGGTGTTACCTTTCTTTGAATCTTAGATCGTGCGATAGAAGCTGTCTTTATTAGGATGACTCTTTTTCGATCGGTTGTTATGTTTTTCGCAGATGCCTCCGAAGAACGACGGCCGCCCGGAGAAAGAGGGCAAGGCGAAGGCGGTACGAGGCTAGTCGGCGCGAGGGTTACACGGGCTCGTGCGCGGACTAGGCCGGTGTTGTTTTACATTCGTAGGGTTCGACCACTCCACCGCCGGGGCGAGGTTGGAGTAGGTCCCTCGGCATAAAGACCCCATCCATAATCACGAAGGATAGGACGGCTAAGGGAGAGGCATGTACGGTTATTGACGACGATAGTGGCGGGGACAAGCCGCGGACGCGGACACCGAGGTACCGATGATGATGACGGACGTGACGTGTGCCCGAGGGTCGCGATTTCCGACATGTGGCCCCCCGAGTCTTTTTCGGGTTAAGCCCGACGAGGACCCCCATGATTTCATTGGCGAGATGAGACGCTCGTTGGGACCGGTCGGGGCTTCGAGGACCGAGTCGTTGAAGTTAGCCTCGCACGAGGTTGCGAGATATTGCACTCGGTGGTATGAGTCTGGGAGCTATCCGGGGGTGAGGATGCTTCCCGGCCACGTGGGACGAGTTTACGGCCGCCTTTCTCCGTCGGCCTCGCGCGAGTTGCGGAGGGCGAGGGTCGATAGATTTTGCAGATACGACGGAGAGGGTCGGAGCGTATAGTATAACTTGGAATTTGATTCTGCGGCCCGATATGCACCCTTTATAGTGGCGGATATGGCCGACCGAATGCATCGGTATGTGATAGGGTTGGACACACCGATTGACGGTTTGCATGACAATGGCGGCGCGGAGGCCCCGACATGGACGTCGCCGGTTGCGAGCGCACGCCCGGGGGATGGAAGACCATTCGATGAACGATTCGGTAGAGATCGTGATAGGAGGCCGCCCCGAAGAGGGCCGGATCCTTAGGGGTATTCGGGGAGATTCCACGGCGGGCGGCCCTCGATGTCGGTCCGGTGGATATTTTTCGCCGCCGGGCGGGATACGGTCCACGTTGACGAGGACCTTTGATTAATAGGAAACCGTGAGGGCGGATCGAGTTCCGGGCCTTGGGTCCTCGGAGACGGAGGTTCCGGTCGGATGAGACCACCCGAGACCTCCGTACTCCCCCTCTTTGTGGGAGGGTCTCGCCATGTTTCTTGAAAATTCTTATTGTGGCCGTCGGGGGCCATATGAGGCATTGCCGGTCGGGGTTGGTTATATATGCGGCGCGATATATGTCGGTGCCGGTTCATCTTCTTCGGCGGCTATGCGCCCTATGGGTCGGGGTGTGCCGGCACTTTTTTTTCCGTGGCGAGAGGTCGCGGCGGAGTCCCCGGTGCTTTAGCGGTCCTTCGAACCGAAAAAGACGCTTTCGGGTAGACGGGATCCCGGAGGCGGCACCTAATGCGGATATTTGTATAGCCTTTATTATAATGTTCTTATGTATGTGTACTTGTTGTATGAATGTTGTTTGATAACAGCGAGTAAGGATTCGAAAATCGATAATTAGGTATTTATAAATAACGACGCTCAAGGTATGTTTGTTGCCATAGAGAATTTGGGTATCGGAACGGATAGGCATGTCCGTAGGTGAGAAGTTAGTGTCGAGGCTTGGAGAGGGCTAAAATAGTAAGTGTGTTATGAGAGCGTTTGGAAATCACGGTAGAGCTTCAATTACTCCGGATTATGTAATGAAAAGTCGTGCGATGAGGTGCACGCAATTATGCGGGGGTAAACATCGTATTTCATCGGAGTTCCGAGGTTAAGCGTCTTTGGGGTGAGAGCAAATTCAGGATGGGTGACCCCCTGGGAAGTTTTTGGAAATCTTGCAAGTTCAGATGTAAGAGGCAAATGAGAAGCTAGGATTGTAGCATAAGGCGAGATCTAAGTAAAGGATCAATAGAAGAGTTCGAATTCGAGATAAAGAGATGACATGAGAAGCTAGCAATGAGACAAAGGAGAAAAGAAAGAGTATGATTGGCAGGTACGACTGTTATGGTAATAACGGGAACTCTCCCCGAGATCCTTATACGACCTTATAAGATTAGTTGAACATTCGAGGACGAATGTTCTAAAGGGGGGAAGGATGTTATATCCCGTATTTGGAACGTCGGGACGATTCGGGTTAACTATGATAAGTTAGGGTTAAGACCATTCCGGGATATGAAGTCGAGACGTGTGACCTTCGATTTTGTCGTAAGACCTAAGTATGTGTGATGTTATTGGTATGGAAACATTTAAGGAAATTCGGGACCAAAGATGAAATATGAGAAGTTGCCAATTATTGAAAAAATGGAGGTAAAACTTGGCCATGTGGCCGGCCACTTTTTGAGTGGGCCATGGCCACATGGTTGGCTATTATATGTAAAAGAAAAGATGACTAATGGACCATTATATCATCATCTTCACTCCTTAAGAAAATCGAGAAACTTGGAGAGCAAAACCCATAACCATTCAGACCTAAGAAACAAGTGAGAAGTTAGAACAGCCTAAGGGAAACTAGCGCATATGGGATGGTTGGAGACTATAAGAAGACGTGTAGGACGAGGCAGACTTGCTTGGTGAAGAGACAGAAAGTGCATCATAGCCCTGGGAATTAGGATAGGCTTGAACAGCATTTGGACGTATTTTGTGGGCTAGTTGATAGTAATTATATATATATATATATGTATATATGAAGGTGTAGGGTATCCCAAATATGATTGTATCGGTGGACATATGAATCCCAGCAACCGAAGTTAAGGTACAAAAGGCATCAATCGAGCAGGGGTACCGAAGTTCGAGAGGCAGCAAGGGCAAATAGTACAAGTATTACAAAGTAAGCTGTTGTCATTTCAGTATAGGTTGAGATTGAAAACGATAGTTGGAAAAGAAAGACAGGGGGAATTGGGTCGGTGAGGAGAAGGAGTTAACGGAAAGAGGAATAGGAGGAAAGTGAGATAACAATATGGTAACAGGTTATGACGTGTGTGACTGAGGACAAGAGTGCTATAAGTGATGGGACAGTGAAAGATGAGAAAACAAGGCAGAATGAGTGCTAGGAAATGACTGGGATGATACGAATAAAGTGTAGATGAACAGAATATGTTTTGAAAATAAGAACAGGACTATGTAAGAGTAGTGTGTTCTGAACGACACAGAGGTAACATAAGGATTCTCGTGTGCGAAAAAAGAAACAGGCATGAATGGATAATGGCATAAGCATACCCCTAAAGGGGGGAAGCGGGCGAGAGAAATGCAAGAGTGGGATGAGAACAGTTGGTATGATAATGTATTTGGTATGGACGTCCGGGCTACCAATGAGGTTGGGAAACCAACAATAAGCGTATAAGAGTTAGGATGGTGTTTAAGGCAGTGTGAGAAGCTTTGCAAAAACCTTCAATGACGGGACATTAGAAAATGGATGTGTGTGAAGAAAAAGAGTATGATTTGGTATTAGGTAGCTTAAGAAATAATATGAAGGATGGCGATAGCTATGAAAAGGGAGCTCCCCCGAGATGAGGTGCTTATGTGGCCCCGCAGGACTAGTTGAACATTCGAGGACGAATGTTCCAAAGGGGGGAAGGATGTTACACCTCGCGTTTTGTACATTCGGACATTTCGAGTTAATGGCGGGAAGTTAAGGACGAGGTTACATTTTCCGGTTTCGTTTGAACGCGTAAGTCGTTTATGATTTTATTGGATGGGAATATTAAAGAAAGTTTGGAGTTAAAAATGAATTTTTGGAAATTAATAGTTCATGAAAAATAAGGCCACATGTAGTGTGGGCCATGGCCACTTGGAAGCCTAATATATGTAGAATTAAGATGATTTATTAAGTCATTTTAACATGTTCATCTTTTGGAAATTTCTAGAAATTTGAAGAAAGATTTGGAGAGGAAAAGAAAAGAAAAAGAATTGGAAAAAAATTTGGAGGAAAATAGGGGCACATGACCGGCCATGTGCCCCCTCTATATATATATATGTGTGTGAATAACTTACAAGGAAATTCATCATTTGGGACTTAGAAAGTTCAAGAGAAATCAAGAAAAAAAAGAAAAGAGAGAGAGGGGGTTGGCTGCCATGGTGGCCGAACCCGCCCTTGCTAAGTTGGTCATGGAAAATTTTTTCTTCTTCATGTCTTCCTACTAATTGAAGGGCTCTCGTCGACGTGGAGTGGTTGTTAGAACAAAAAAATCATCCGTTGATGCCATAACTACACCTAGCCGAGAAGAGGAGATGAAGGAAAGGTATGATTCTATCTTGTTTTTCATATGTCATAGATGATTTGTATATGTTGTGAAGTATGGAAATGAATGGAAATCATGGAATATGGAAGATGGAGTTGTGGCCGTGTATGCGTGTTTGGCCGTGGGTATGTGTGGTGTTGTGTAAAGGTGGTGAGCTAATTGAATTCAACATGTTTTTGTGTTGTTGTAATGCATGGAAAATGAATGAAACTCATGGAAGGTTGTATGTTGTGGAGTGGGCCGAATACTTGCTTGGTGTGCATTAAATGAATAAATGTTATCTTGCATTTTGGTTGTCGTCGTTATGAATGTTATGACGTAGAATGAAGGTTTGATCACTTAAATTGAAGATAATGTTGTTGTGGGCTGATTGAAAGCTTAATGTGATTTCAATATGTTTTCTTGAATGTATGGAAATGATATTGTTAACATATGAGGTTGTCGACATAGTTTATGAATTTGAAAGAAAGAAATATGTCGTTATTGTTTTCATTGAGTTGGGAGGTCTCGGGTAAGATTGGATGTTGGGTTGGACATCTTGAATTGCTATCGATATTGTTGTTATGTTTGTTGGTTTGGTTGTTGTAATTTGGCCGAGTTGAATTCTCGGGGGGTTGGTGAATATATAGTGGGAAGTCTTTGTCGAAATTGCCGTAGATAAAGTGATGGTTTGAAATTGGGTTCTCTAATGCTTATGGCTAATGTTGGGTGTCCAATGATATTATTGTAGATCGCGAGAAGCGGAGACGCAAGTTGGATTAGTTCCGAGGGCGGCCAAGGTATGTAAAGCTCACCTTTCTTTCTTTGGCATGTCTTAGCACTACTAGGCTATGACCCGAGCCTTGGGGTAATTCCACTCTCAGAATCCGAGCTCAGATATGTACTTTGTTCGTTCCTTAAGACTTATTACTTGATGGGACCAAAATAAGGTTTTCTTGCTTTTGAAAGATTTAGTTTTAAAAGTCTTATAAAGAATTTTGACTACAAAAGGTCCCGAACTTCAAACGTCCGTAACTTTTGCATACGAGCTCGGAACGCCCCCAAACATAATATGTATGTTCATAAGACATAACTTTCCCCTACCTACCCTAGTCGGGCACGGGGCGGGGGTCGACACCGTCCGTGGGGCCCGCGACCTTTCTATGCCTATTAGGACGACCTTCGAAATAATGTAAATTTCGTTTTCATTTGGATTTTCACATATGGATTTCTTACTTACTTAATGATTTATGATTATGATTTTATGCATATGTATGCTCACGACTCCGCTCGTGCTCATGGTTGTACCTCCTTCACCGAGTCCCGTAGGTTATGCTTCGTGCGCATTATGATAAATTCCGGTGTGATGCTGTGTTACGGTTCACCGAGCTCCTCTTCAGAGGGCCGGGTTCCGTTTGGTGTGATGATGTGTTATGGTGTGATGGCTGGTTATGATGTGTTACGGGGATATGTCAGGTTACGGAGATATGAAATCTTCCAGTGTGATGCTGTGGCGTGGCGCCAACGACAAGCGGGCGACCACCGTTCTAAGAGCCTATGCATGATTTACATTTTCTTTAACTAAGTATTTTGGTATTTTGCATATCATATCCGTCTCCCGTATTTTGATATTATGATCTGTATCCTGTTTTTTACATACTCGGTACATCTTCGTCATGACCCACATTCTTCGGGGGCCGCGTTTCATGCGCGCGAGTACACCGGAGAGAGCTAAAGGTATTAGCAGAAGGTATTCCAGCGGGATTGGCGAGCTCCACTTGTTCCGGAGTCTTTGCCGAGTCAGAGTTTGCTTGTGTTATGATATCCGAGTCATGTTAGAGACTTTGCAGACAGAGTCGTGGGTCTGAGATCTGTGTCTTGAGCGGCCCAGTTTGCTATGGTGGCCTGAATGGCCTATATGTTTGTGCCCGTATGTATGTTCGGGCGATGCACATTCCGCCTGCCTACAGATTTGATCTGATATGTTTGTTTTGTCTGATATGCATGGCCGTCTAAGACGATGTCTGTTATCTGTTCTTTTGAAAGTCCTTCTGTAAGTTTCATGTGATTTAATCTGGAAATTTGAAAGGAATATGTATGAGATTGGAGTCTGAGGGTTCGCTCGGCTCCGTAGGTGGGGTCGGGTGCCCATCACACCCTGATCAAGATTAGGGTGTGACAGGCCGGCTCCTATCATTATCTCTATCGGGCTGACGCCCTCTATGTCGGTCCTCCATCCCCTGTGCATACGCCTGCACCCGAGCAATATCCATACCGGGTTGGGAAGCCATGATCATACAGCTGTCGACCAAATAACGATCTAGCCCTCTCACATAGTGATGCACCCTATCGGCCATATCAGCTACAATAGCGGGCGCATATCTGGCCAATGAATCAAACTCGAGGCTATAATCCTGAACACTCCTGCCATTCAGTCTCAGAAGTAGGAATCTATCAACTTTGGCTCGCCTCATCTCCGGAGGTAGAAAGTGGCCAAGGAAGGCCTCTGTAAACTCATCCCACACCGCTGGAGGAGCACCCTCACCCCTAGACAACTCCCAGGACTCATACCAATTAACAGCTACGTCACGCAACCGATATGAAGCTAACTCGACAGACTCAGTCTCAGAAGCCCTAATTATCCTCAACGTATGCTGCATCTGCCGGATAAACTCCTAGGGATCCTCCCCGAGCTTTGACCCGTAGAACTCTGGGGGATTACAAGTCAGAAAATCACGGGCCCTCAAACTATCACGTCTATCGCGTACGGTCACCTCCTAATCCAGGTACTGCGAGCACCGCTCTCGCTACTAATCTATCGAAGAATCGGACCGCATCTCTCATAGTCCTATCCTCTGCCCCTGGCTGAGGAGCTGGAGGCTCAGGTGCTGGGACCTCGGGAGCTGGCGGTGGAGCCGCCCCCTGATCCGCAGCTGCTGCTGCCCTGTGCTCCTCTGGTAGTGGCGGTGTAGCAGAGCTCGCTGACGGGAGCACAACCTCAGGCACCGGCTGAGCACGGGCCCTAGTAACCCTCCGAATCTGGCTGGTCTCTCCAGCCACTGCCTTGCCCTTCTGGGCAGCTGTCGCTTTCCTTGGAGGCATCGCTGTAAACATAACAATCCGTTAGGGAGGAATCACCCTGAAAATACAGCTCTATCGCACGATCTAGAGTACGAAAAAAGGATAACATCCTAAATGTCCTGTAGCTACCTGTTTATAGATGTGGTGCATAACACATCGATAAATAAGACTCTACTAGACACGGTCTGTAGACACTCCGAGCACGAACCGCTCTGATACCACTTTTGTCACGACCCAACCCCGTAGGCCGTGACTAGTGCCCGAGCTAGACACTCGCACACACCTGTTATCCATAATCAAACCACAACTAGCATATTAAGAACTTATACACATACAAAGCAAAGCGTAGTCTCAAACTGTCGCATATGCACATATATACACATCGCACATAAGCCGGCAAGGCTATCATAATATACACAACGTCCCAAACATATAGATACGTAGCCGACAAGGCCGCTACCATAGGCGAGGACGCCCAAAACATAGATCATACAAACCCAACCGAACAGAGACTATTCACAACCCACACATGTGTCTACAGACCTCTAAGAGTGACAACAGAATCATATGACGGGACAGGGCCCCGCCATACCCCTGAATAGACGTACATATATACAACGAGAGTATCTGTACCAAAATATGGGCTCCGGAACAAGGGAGCGCTCCAAGATAGCAGAATCGGTATCCTAAGATGGCGAATCACCCAAGTGAGCGTCTGTACCTGCGGGCATGAAACGCAGCCCCCGAAGAAAGGGGGTCGCATACGGAATATGTACTGAGCATGTAAAGCATGGAATACAGTAACAGAACCATAACTGAGATAAGCTGTACAGAAGCGAATACAGTTACCAGGGTACCACAATGCATGCTTTTGAAACACAAATCATGCATATCAATATCATATCCAAATCGTTATGGGACTTAGTGACATAATCAAATAATCATCCTGTACATGTGTATGTATAACGTGTCCCGGCCCTCTAGTGAGGGACTCGGTGAATGAAATCGTATAACCATCATGCATGCATATAACATGTCCCGGCCCTCTAGTGAGGGACTCGGTGGAGGAGATCCTGTCTCCATCATGTATATCATACTCGGCCCATCCTGTGGGCTATCATATTCGGCCCATCCTGTGGGCTGGCGCCATCATCATATCATATATATATATATATATATAGATATATATATATATATATATATATATATATATAGATATATATAGTACCGCCCTCAATGAGGGACTCGGTGAACAATGCAAGGAACCTGCACGAATACGTACCCGGCCCGGACTCGGTGAAAGAAGTAATAACAGCTAGCACGAGCAGAGTAGTGAGAAACCATATGCATATAAATCATCATTTCAGAATCGATAGATAAGTAGACAAATCAACGCTCGAGTATCCGAATAATAGTCACACTCAGGACTCTTGAAATATCATTACGAAGTATGTCACATAATGTCTCAGGGATCATAACATGTATCAAGCCAATCCGAGCCCGCCTATGAAAGTTACGGGCATTATTTATTATAGAATCCTTTACGAACATATCATAGCAATCCGAGACCATATATGAAAGTTAGGGGCATTATACGTTATAAAACACTTTAGGAATAAAACTCTTTATGCAACATCCATTATCCAGACGTACAAAAGACTCGAGGCTAATAGCTCGACTACATTAAGAGTGCGAATGTCCAGAAGTGAATAAGAATCGTAGACATGCTCGGATCTTAAGAGTAGAGTTACCCCAAGGCTCGTATCGTATCATACTTACATCTAGGACATGCCAAAAGAAAGAAAGGATAAGCTTTACATACCTCGTCCGCTTCCTAAGCTAATCCGAACTTAAGTCTCGGCTTCTCAAGATCTACAACAACTCTATTAGGCACCAAACATTAGATATAGGTACTTAGGAATCCAACCTTAGCTAGCACTTTATTTACAGAAATTCGGGCAGTATTTCCCCTATAAATTCAACAACCTCGAGAATTCAACTCGGCCAAATCATCAACAACAATACCAACAACCATACTAACACGTCAACAAGTAATTCAAACCGTATTCCAACGTTAGTAATTCCTTTCTATATGATTCGACGGCATTTCATTTACATTCAATTCAACCACATACAATCAAGCCAACACCAATGACCACCCGTTCAAATACCATCCCGAGAACATTCAAACAAGACTCAAGAACACTTCAAACAATCCGCATAATATTCAAAACAGCCCAACCAACATTTAACACCACCCGAACCCTTCCAAATTCAATAAGAACAATAACAACACATTTCTTTCTTCCAAATTCATGAACTATACCAATAATCCACACGTTAACAACATCATTCTCATAAATTCAAGAAACTATATTAAAATCACATTAGCTTCTAAAACAGCCCACACGATTACAACTTCAATTTGAACCATCAAATATTCATTTTCATCATAGAATCTACAACAACAACAACCAAGAATACTAAGTAAATTTAATTCATCATGCCTACACTAAAACAGCCCATACACGGCTACACATCAACACACATAACTTCATCAATTTCACCCATTTCAGCACACTACAACACGCACAACCATCTATAAGACATGTAAAGAAGATTAAACATTCCCTTTTTTCACTTGACTCCTCAACTTGGCTAGAGTTTGTGATTGCAAAAATGAATGGTTTGCTTGCTCCAACAATTACTCCACGTTAATAGGGACCTTCCAATTGGTTGAAATGCTAGAAGGAAATTATTTTTTTATCACTATTCATGGTCATCAATTTTGGCTTGCCATGGCCGAATGGTCTTCTTTTTTTTTTCTCCAAGTTTCTAAGGTAAAAGATGAGTAAGATTTGTCTTTCTAGTCATCTAGTATGAGCGTATATAATTCATCCAAGTGGACCATGCCCCACACATGGCTTGGATCAATTAAATTTGGCCAAGCCATGGGTGGGAGCCCACTTCAAGCCACACGGCCACACATGGCTTGTTTCATGAAATATTAACTTCCCTTAATTAACTTTTAACCCCAAATTTTCCTTAATATTCCATACCAATGAAATTATAAGCAACTTTTGCCCTAAAACAAAATCGGGGGTCAAAAGTCTCTACCTCGTATCCCGAAATAGTCTTATCCTTAACTTATCGCGATTAGCTCGGAATGTCCCGACGTACAAAATACGGGATATAACAGTCTAAGTGTGGGAATTGTCAGCAAGTGAAGTATGAGCACCAGATACTTGGTGGTGTGCTCCAGAGGATGCCCATTCCCGAGTGGAAGTGGGAGAGGATTGCTATGGATTTCGTTGTGGGTCTTTCGAAGACCCTGGGCAAGTTTGATTATGTGTGGGTTATTGTGGACTGGTTGACCAATTCTGCTCATTTCATTCCAGTTCAAGTCACTTATACTGCGGAGAGGTTAGCCAGGATCTATGTTCGTGATATTGTGCGATTGCCCCGGGTCCCTATTTCCATTGTTTCGGATCGAGATCACTAGTTTACTTCCAACTTCTAGAAGGCTTTTCATGTAACACCCCGAATTTTTTTTTTAAAACTAACTCTTGAATTTTCGATTGACCATATCTTGATAGTAAGGGTATATTTTACTTCACACTTCCTGAACGTGAATTTGATGATATTTGGAACTTTTTTTGAAGTGTTATGGTGTAGTGATGTAAATTACTCCTACTATTATTATCTTAGTAAATTAAGAAATGAAATAGATATTTAATATTTTGGGTAGCCACCCTTTCACATTTATCCAAATATAAAAGTTAGGCAGCCACCTTTTTTTTCAATCCTTATCCAAGACATAATACCTTTTAGGGCTCATATCTCTGCACCTCCTCAAATTTTGTTTTCTCTAGAAAAAGGAGACCCCAAAACTCCTCTCCTCTCATCAAATTCTCCCACTAAATCACCAACAAGACTTGTTTTGATTGAGCCACAAGCTACTCCACACTTTTGGGGTAAGTTTACCAAACCCTTTTTTGAACTGGATATTTGCTAGTATTTGTAGCATATTTTCTTTGTATAAAATTTCATTTTAAGTGAGCCAAGATGATCTGGAAAGCTATTTCATATATCTACAACTTTTATTCAGGTTCCAAAACCTAGTTTTGCTTTTATGTACTCGAAAAGGGGTGATGAAGTACAGGGAAGGTGCTACCCAGATTTTGTTTTACAAACCCTCCATGTACTACTGTTAGTATTTTGAGCATATATTTTTGTACAAAATTGATAATAGGGTGATTTAAATTTCTCTAGAACCCCAAGATATATATCTACAATTTTCATTCAGACCACAAAGTCTATTTTTGCCGTTTACCCCTTTGAAACTGAGCCACAATACAAGACAAGAAGACTTGTCAGATTTCGCTTTGATAGTTTAGGGTGATTTTCGCTGGTATCATGTTTGGTTTTGACGTGTTGAAACCTTTGAGCTTAAATAGATATTTTATTGTGTATTTGAGGTATATATATACCCTTGCAAAAGCTAAGGGAAATTGGCTAAGGAAGTCGACATATTTACTTGATCGTTGCTTTGGGGATTTATAACTTCTTGATGTTTGTTTGAGCTTTGGAAGCACTAAAGCTCCAAGGTTTGCACCTAAACTTGAACTTTTCTTTCAATTTATATTGTTTGAGATATTGCGAGAAGCTTGAATTTTGGTGAAATAGTATCTACATTAAATTGTTATATTGATTTTGTTGCTACTTTAATAGTTTACTTGCTTTGTTGGTTGAGAAAGAATATTTTGAGACACTTCAACATCACAACGTTATCATTGAGGGTATAATTTTGTAATTAAGTTATGAGTATGTTAAAATCACATTGGCGTTATGTGAAGTATTTTTGTAAGACGACTTAATTCGCCCATATATACGGATTGCTTGAGCATTATTGCATTCATGTCGGGACATTATCCTTCTTGTGATAGTGACTTTGTCACTTATAATGACATACCTCATGGTATTGTTCAGATCTTGTCCATCTTGACCTTGGATTTACTTTTTATCTTGATGATGGACTTTTGTCCATTCTCGAGTATGAGTGAAAAGCCACTATCAACATGGCTCATGATTCTCTTGACTATTGGGTGACGACCCTTCTTGCTTTGGGCTTCGGTCCTTCTTGTTATTTGATTATGCTTGATGTGATGGCATGGGGTATCTGTTGGGCGAAATTAACTAACTGAATGACTTTCTCGAATTAGCTTGGGAAGCTTTCTTGACACTAGAGATATGGATATTGTTATTTGGAACTACTTCTTGGGTCCATATTAGATTCTCTTGAATATTGTACATAGCTTACTTTGATAAGTCTATTCCTTGAATTTAATTCTTCTACTCATTTTTTGATACGTAGCTCACTATTAAATTAACTAATTGAATGATGTTTTAGCTTCGAAAGCTTTCTTGACACTTGGTATTTGAAATATTATTATCTTGAACTATCTTATGGTTTGGTGGTTCTCTTGAAATGTCGTACATTGATTAAGTACTTGATGATGATTTTGATATGCTCATTCCTAGAGTTTATTTTTGTACTCCTTACATAGCATACTTTTTTATATGAAATGTTAGTTAAGTTTATGTGCCACTAAGCTTTATGTTGAGCGATAGTTTGTTACTATCGTAGGTGATGTTCCGAGGGAGATTTAAGGATGGCCATTTGAAGTAGACTATTTGGAAGCTTAGATGAAGATCACATTTGTATGAGCATGTTCATGTTGTATACTTTTGGGGACTTGTACATGATCCATGTGATACACTTAGGTATGCACTTTTGAAACTTGCTCACATGGGCCTGTTTCCGCTACTAAATTATTTCAAATATCTTATTAAATAAATTTCTTCTGAACGTTGAAATTATGAAATTTTCTTTTGCTTCATAAGTGGCATCCTCCCAAATGGGGTGCTACATTTCAGACAAAGTTGGGTACTCATTTGGACCTGAGTACATCCTTTCATCCCCAGACCGATGGTCAATCTGAGAGGACTATTCAGATGTCGAGAGGACTATTCAGTCCGACAGTTATGTCCATCATCACCAGCCGAAAAGGCTGCTAAAATGTTATACAATGATATGGACCGGTAGGGTTATGAAACTTCTAACGGTACACACATGTCTACGAGCCTCTACATAGAATACAAGTGACCATAAGGACCGACACCAATAGACTGCAGCTCTGAAGTAAGTGGAGTGCTCTTGACAATCCGCTGATAAATCACCTACGGGTCAAATCCGTGTACCTGTCTACCTGTGGGCATGAATGCAACGTCCACAAGAAAGGACGTCAGTATGAACAATGTACTAAGTATGTAAGGCATGAATAACAACATAATAAGAAATATAGAAAAAAAACATGAGATAAGGATAACCTGTGTGTCCGATTGCCTCTTAGGGTAAATATCATGCATGCTTAGTCTTTTCATAAAAGCCTTTCTCATACTTGTATAACATAATAGTGCTGCAGAACGTGCAGCCTGATCAATAAATATTTTATATTGCTGCGGAACGTGCAGCCCGATCCAGATATATATACCCATATATCACGCGTCCGGGACGATGTCATGATATACCAACTGATTAGGTGGCTATGCGTATATAACGCCTCGCCTTTTTCTCATATCCCATATATATATATATATATATATATATATAATAGGTAGCATGCATGAGAGCACAAATAAAAGTTATCACTTTATCGGAGTGACGTAAGGTCGATAACCTCTGATTATATTATGGAACAATCATCATCGCTATGTCTCACCTTGAAGGAACAATGATTATAAGGTGAGATCAACAACCATGAAGAGCGTTAAGGAAGTCATGAAATGAGCTCAATACTCTCGTTTTAGCATCAAATCCATAAGCTTTGGAGTTTAATAGCATTAAAGTCATAAACTTTGAAACTTCTAGAAATAGGATCATCATCATCATGAAAACATAATCTTCTTTAACATCATAAGACTTTAAGAATCATAAATCTCTAGCTTTTGGGAACAAGGACATTATGGAAAACATGTATAGGTTCATAAGAAAGGAATCATGCCATTAGAAAGAAAGGGACTAGCCTTATATACCTTTTCGGTCGCCTTAATTTTAACTTTTTAACGCTTATCCTCCCAGGCTCATAAATCAACATTCAAGAGAATTCATATTATCGTTAGGGTTATCGGCATATGCTTGTCTTAAGCCCTCAAATTAATTCCTTTAAAAATCTGTCGAAATTCGGGCAGCATCTCCCCTGTTTATATCCCTTGCCCGAAATCACAATACCAATAAAACAAAAAAAATAACAATACTAACATCAACCACATCATCATCAATACCAAAATATTCAATAAAACATCCCACACGATGTTTTTCAACATACAACAACAATATACACTTCGTTTCTTTCCAATCAAGGAGCATAATCTCATCAACACACAAACAAAATTAGATAACATACATATACATGTAAATCAGCCCAACCACACGGCCACAACATGCTCAAAACAGTCCATAAACACAACAACTACAACACAACACTTTATGACCTTTCCTCCATAACTATTTCCACTTTTAAGACTTGCTAAACCTTCAAATTTACTCAACATAAGAGGTAGGATGAAGAACATACCTTATACTTAAAGAACTTTATCCACACCAACTTTCTTCAAGACCAAACTCACCACAACATCAAGTAGAAGCAAGAGCAATCACCTTTCATGGACTAGTTTAGTATAACCTTCTTAAATCCTTGATTCAATGGGCTATAAATGTTTGGGGCATGTGTTAAGAGGCTTCTAGGACTTATGAGAGTGTAAAATTCTGAAAAAATGGGGTTGATGGGGGGTTTTTATACCCCTTGAAAGTCGGTGGAACCGACTTTCCCAAGTGGGACCCGCGGAAGCCATTTGGCAGTTTGGAGGGTCATCTTAAAATGGCCATAACTCCTTACTCCGATGTCGTTTTGATGAGCCGTTTATTGCGTTGGAAACTAGACTCGACAAAATTTATTTTAGGATTTTGAAACACTTTAAAACTCCAAATATACCCAGAGATATACCCCTCCAAATTTGACCCAAAATTTTATCTAAAATTCTGCCAACTTTTTTTCAAATTTTTGACAAACTTATTTTCTTCAATTTGCTTGGTCCCGGAATCTTCCGAAACTCTACATACATGATATTTATCATTAATAATACTTGATAATGGTCATGTCCTTTGGTTCCAAGGTTGTCCTTCCCGGTTACGACTTACGAGATCATAATTCATCCTGTGCTTCATTGTTACGTACTTCCCATGGCTTGTACCTCCCAAAAATTCATGGGACGTCTCTGATACTGTATTAATACGGTGAAGTATGTGGCATGCTCATGCTCTGAAAGTGCGAGGTGTAACATTCTTTCCCCCTTAGAAACATTCGTCCTCGAATGTAGGTTGTGACTTTACGATGCTCTCATTAATTTCTTGAAATGGTTGTCCTCCTTTAGTTACTGATCTCCATGCTCTTATACTATGGGCTCATTAATATTCTTTCATATTCCCTTAACTCTCTGTCAAACTCACCCATTAATTTCATATCCTCATGTCCTCGTGTATGTAACCGGTGGTCAATTGATATCCAACCATCGTCCTGTTCTCATTAAGGTGGTCTCGGCTCATGATCACTACGGCTCTCCGCCGATCTTACAAATATTCTTAATTGTTGTACTCTTTTACCTTGATTCTTATTTCTCTACTAGTAGATAAATTCTCTTGTTCAGCTATGGCACCCTTCCTTGCTTGCTTCTTTGGTGCTATTTTAGATTATCCCTTTTAGTACTCATTGACCTTATATACATACCATATCATCTCCTTTTAATTCCTTGGTCAGACTCTTTAATTCCTTACAATATCATCCTATTCATACTTGAACTTTTCCTATAATTTTCTCTCCTCCGTTTTAGCATAATTGCAATATAAACTCATAAACATGGAAGTAAGATAAGATCCTACTTAATCATAACTTCCTTTTGATACGAGTATGCTTTCTTCTTAAGTCCTTGATTCTCTTGTACCGGTGATCATTTGAGACTTAAATTAACCTATGTTCTTCTTTGACTCCCTATCGTTGTCCTTACACCATTTTTGTCGGCCATTGCATCATGACGATTGTCTATATAGTTCTATAACATATACTCTCACATTTGATATGACCGGCGACTTGTGACTCCACAACTTGCAAGGTACTTTCTAGTCTCAGGTAGCACTGCTATCTTTCTATCCATAGGCACACTATCTCCCTTTCCTTTGGAGATCATTGAACTCCCTATAATTATTCCTCTTGTTAAAACTTTCATCTCTTCTAGTGCTAAGATTTCCCTTTTTGTAATGCAGATTGTCCTTTGTACTTACTCTCTAGTCAGCTTACAAACCCTTCTTACTCCTTTCGTTACCTCTCAGAGTACGTTATTGCACACTTAAATGTAACCAAAATTTCTCCGATACGAGCGATTCGAACCATAGTCCGGAGACATAACATGTCGCATTGATGAAAATCATTCTCCTTTCTAGATTTGTCTCATGATATACCTGCATTTAGTCCATTCTCACTTTTCTTTAGCACATTCTTGACATATCGGTTCATCTCAAAATTTGACTCCTTCAATCTCATATATGTCCCTCTCTTGAGCTTCGGGATATTGTAGTTCATCTTAGAACTGAATTTGTTCTTCCCCCCTTTTAAAGGATGTTCTCATATACCGTAACCTTTGAGTGTTAACCGTCTTTGATAGTCATCTGGCCGATCTTAGCGATCCTTCAACTCCTCTATTCCATATAATGCCGGAGTTCTTTTCATCGCATGGTTTAACTTGTTTTCCTTTTTGCTAGTTGAGTTCTTGTATCAAATCAAAATGCTTATATATATCGGATACAATTCAAATGCCTTCTTTATTATCTTTTCATTAGGCCCCTTATGGAGTGTCCGACTATACCACGCTCTTTTAGCCCGAGTCTTTCTCCACGACTATCTTCTTAATGTCCTTGAAATTCTCCTTGCTCTGGGTTTCCAATTCCAATTTATATCTATACTATACCATTAAAAGTTGATATTCCACACCATCCATTCCCACGACTCGTCCTTTCATTAGCTTAGCTCATTTTGTCCCGTAATTCTTCTTAACTACTTGTTTGCATCACAGCTATGCATCATAGTCCTTCTAGTGTTCTGTTGGTTCTTGTTCTTATCGTGAAATCCTCACAAAGTATACCCTTTCCATTCTTCTTTCGTCGAGTCTTCATCTTTCTTTATGATACTACAACTCGTGCACACATATATAGATATATATCTCGAATTTTCTCGATTTTCTTCATGATCGCATCTTTGCATCTTTCACACAACCATTGTCTTATAATTTCAATTTGTTTTCCCTTGGGCAAGCCTATTGATTCACTAACCTTCTCCTTGTTGTCGGCGGCCACATAATTCCCTTTAACCATTTCATTGACACCTTCTCCTTCCTTCAGTCCTCATAGTTTCTTTTGTTTTCCTTTACTCGTAAAACGCCTGTTTCCATTAGTCATCCTTTACTCTTAGGTTAGGAAATCTTGGAGTGTTCCGTTACGAGTGAGAATCCCTTTTGACGCTGAAAATCTCTTCTTGAGGTACTTTCTTCCCTTAAATAGGCGTACATATCATGGGTTCACATCCATTCTCCTAGTTAAATGTCAGAAGTTTAAAATTCCCTCGTCGCTCTTATAAGATCTATTTATTTCTTCTCAAGGATGCACCTTTATTTATTATTTACAACCTCCTTGGTTCTAATTATGAAGACGTATAGGTTGGTTCCAAGGTCCTCATGTTCATCCCTTGTCACGTATAACATTACTCTATCTCCCGTTAATTTATTTAAATTTGATCCTATCAAATGCTTTCCTGCTTTCATCCTAACCTTTTCCTCAAATATATATTACCTGACCCTCAATGGGTATACGTTTTCCTTGTCCAAGTTTCTCTGCCCTTCATGATATCATAACCTTCTTTTTCCTAATGCTCCTTCTTACATTGTTGGTCGCGTTACTACTATCCGGCTTTAATTCTCGAGAAAACCCAATCTTGATTCTCTCTGTAGTGCTTGCTACCTCAATTTTGACATACAACACAATCAATATTTTTAACATGTCGTAACATCAATCATAAGGGTATACATAATAATCGATGTAGCCACTCGTGACTTATCTTTTTTTATCGCTTTTCAACACCTTTTCTTTCGAGATATCCCGTTGCCATTTGATTTTGTCCTGAATCTGTGGCTTTAATACATCTCCCCTCTCTTTTTGCTCAGCTAGCCAGAGAATTCTAATTGTAAAGCTCATATACTCCTAATTTCCCTCGGCTATTCTTGTTTCTCATATTTTTTTTTCGTTTGTCTAAATCTGTAGGTCTTCCTAGAATATCTTTCTACGTCCTAACTGTGAATCCCGGTGATATAAATTTACTTAAAAATCTTTACTCATACTTGTACCCTGCCTCTTTGTCTAAAATAATCAACCTCGCATCCTTTACTTTCTTGTAGCAACCGAATCGATCCTTACGATATTTTATCTTCACTTGTACACCTACTCTCTTCTTTCCTTACAGATAAGCCGACATCGCACCTAATTTCACTAACGTCAAATAACCTTCACAACACCCGTCTAAAAAAATTGAGGTGAATCCTTCTTATAAGGATTAGCTAGAAATACACTACATATTCCAAAGGTTGATGCAATCTTTACTTCCTTTGTCGGCCACGCAACATCACATTTAGAAGTCATGTAAGCAATCCGAAAGACAATCATATTTACATTCCAACTTACCTATCCATTTCTCATTCTTGAGTTCAAGGTCATCATTAATACCCGAAGTAACTTAGCCATAATGATTCTCAGAATAGTACCAACTATCAAATACTCAGAAACCCCCTTGAAGTCGAATGACTGGTGACTTCTGAATCCCAATGAAAACTCACATCATATAGGAAAGTCCGATAAAATGAGTCTGTACGCCTATCATCAACCCGTCCTGGTCTTATGTATGTATAAACTTCTAGGGAAAAACTTTCCCCTACTCGTTAATTTCCTTTCCCATATCAATATCTTTTCGTTATCTCTTACTCACCAGTCTATAAATCATAATACTGCATTTGAATTCTTAATGTCAACTTTCCCTATTTCTTTAATAAATCTCAATTCTCCTAAATCTCGAATGCACTCATTCCAACACCTTTAATTACTAATCATTTTTCCCATCCAGGGTTCTTCCCTTAAATTAAAATCATTCTTAAACTTCTCTTTGAAAGCATCTCATAATGGTTCATTGAATCATGACTTACCAAACCTTTCTCTATAGCCTAGATATACAAACAATTCAATTTGTAAAAAAATCTTGGCAGAGCTTCCTCTATACTTCTTACTGCCTCATTTCTGCACACAGCCCAGAAAACACATCCAATGCCTCACAGGGCGATCAAAATACCCGTAACATTTACCTCAGGTTCTCATATCAAAGTCTATCAATAACAATAAGACAGGAAATATACCTTCCGGAGTAACAATTTCAATTCTTATAAATTACTTCAAAGCGGCATAATCAACTGCTTATCCATAGTCAAAATATTTAGGGTTAGAATCAGAGACATCACATCCTATAATTTAGCTCTACGACACGATCTAAGATGAGAAAGAAAGGTCAATCATTCCTAAATGCCTATGTACCTCTTGTTTTTAAGTGTGGCGCGCTTCACACCCATAAACAAGACTCTACTGGACACGGCTCGTAGACACACCCTAGGAAGAACTGCTCTGATATAACTTTTGTCACGACCCAACCAGAGGGCCATGACGGGCACCCGGAGCTAACACACCGAGCACCTCTAAACATACACCTCATAAACATTTCAGGGTGGACCATAAAGATAACTCCTGGATATCATGATCTGTAAGGACATATATAACAATATAATGGCACATCTCTATATAATCTTCAATAGTTATGTCCATCATCACCAGCCGACAATGCTATTAAAATGTTATACAATGATATGGACCAGTAGGGTTATCAAACGTCTAACTGTACACACATGTCTACGAGCCTCTACATAGAATACAAATGAATATAAGGACTAATACAAATAGACTGCAGCTCCGAAGTAAGTGGAGTGCTCCTGAGAATCTACTGATAAATCACCTACGGGTCAAATCTGTGTACCTATCTACCTGCGGACATGAATGCAGCATCCACAAGAAAGGACGTCAGTACGAACAATGTACTGAGTATATAAGGCATGAATAACAACATAAGAAGAAATATAGAACAAAACATGAGATAAGGATAACCTGTGTATCTGATTGCCTCTTAGGGCGAATATCATGCATGCTTAGTCTTTCCATAAAGCCTTTCTCATACTTGTATAACATAATAGTGCTGCGAAACGTGCAGCCCGATCCATAAATATTTTATATTACTGTGGAACGTGCAGCCCGGTCCATAAATATATATATTGTTGCGGAACGTGCAACCCGATCCATACCCATATACCCCGCATCTGGGACGATGTTATGATATACCAACTGATCAGGTGGCTATGCGTATATAATGCCTCACCCTTTTCTTATATATATATATATATATATATATATAAAATATAATGCATGTAGAGAGCCCAAATAAAAGTTACCACTTTATTGGAGTGACGTAAGGTCGATAACCTTCGATTATATTATGAAAAAATCATCATTGCCATGTCTCACCTTGAAGGGACAATGATTATATAGTGAGATCAACAACAACGAAGAATGTCAAGGAATTCATGAAATGAGCTCAATACTCTCATTTTAGCATCAAATCCATAGGCTTTAGAGTTTAATAGCATTAAAGTCATAAACTTTGAAACTTCTAGAAATAGGATCATCATCATCATGAAAACATAATCTTCTTTAACATCATAAGACTTTAAGAATCATGAATCTCTATCTTTTGGGAACAAGGCATTATGGAAAACATGTATAGGTTCATAAGAAAGGAATCATGCCTTTAGAAAGAAAGGGACTAGCCTTACATACCTTTTCGGTGGCCTTAAATTTAACTATTTAACACTTATCCTCCCAAGCTCGTAAATCTACATTCAAGAGAATTCATATTATCGTTAGGCTTATCATCATATGCTTGTCTTAAGCCCTCAAATTAATTCCTTTTAAAATCTACCGAAATTCGGGCAGCATCTCCCCTGTTTATATCCCTAGCCCGAAATCACAATACCAACAAAACAATAAAAATAGCAATATTAACATCAACTACATCATCAATACCAAAATATTCGATAAAACATCCCACACGATGTTTTTCAACATACAACAACAATATACACTTCCTTTCTTCTTAATCAAGGAGCATAATCTCATCAACACACCAACAACATTAGATAACACACATATACATGTAAATCAGTCCAACCATACGGCCACAACATGCTCAAAACAGTCCATAAACACAACAACTACAACATTTTATGGCCTTTCCTTCATTACTATTTTTACTTTTAAGACTTGCTAAACCTTCAAATCAATTCAACATAAGAGATAGGATGAAGAACATACCTTATACTTGAAGAACTTTAGCCACACCAACTTTCTTCAAGACCAAACTCACCACAACATCAAGTAGAAGCAAGAACAATCACCTTTCATGGACTAGTTTGGTGTAATCTTGTTAAATCCTTGATTTAATGGGCTATAAATGTTTGGGGGGTGTGTTAAGAGGCTTCTAGGACTTATGAGAGTGTAAAATGCTGAAAAAATGAGGTTGATGGGGGGTTTTTATACCCCTTGAAATTCGGTGGAACCGACTTTCCCAAGTGGGACCCGCGGAAGCCATTTGGCAGTTTGGAGCGTCATCTTAAAACTAGACTCGACCAACTTCATTTTAGGCTTCCAAGTGGGACCCGAGAAAGTTGATGTCTTTTTGACGAACGGTTTGTTGCGTTGGAAACTAGACTCGACGAACTTCATTTTAGGATTTTGAAAAACTTTAAAACTCCTTATATACCCGGAGATATACCCCTCCAAAGTTGACCCAAAATTTTGCCAACTTTTTTCTAAATTTTCGACAAACTTATTTGCTTCGATTTGCTATGTCCCGGAATCTTCCGAAACTCTCCATACATGATATTTAACATTAATCATACTTGATAATGGTCATTTCCTTTGATTCCAAGGTTGTCCTTCCCGATTATGACTTACGAGATCGTAATTCATCCTGTGCTTCATTGTTACGTACTTCCTATGGCTTGTACCTCCCAAAACTTCATGGGCCATCTCTGATACTCCATTAATACAGTGAAGTATGCGTCATGCTCATGCTCTGAAAGTGCGAGGTGTAACAATTCAGGTCATTGGGACCAGTTCTTACCCCTAGCGGAGTTTGCGTACAAAAATTGCTACCATTCCAGTATTGATATGGTGCCGTTCATGGCCTTGTATGGTAGGAGGTGTCGCTCTTCTATTAGGTGTTTCATGCATTTGAGGTTCGTACGTGGGGAACAGATTTGTTGAGAGAGTCCATGGACAGGGTGAAGCTTATTCAGGAAAAGCGTCTAGCAGCTCAAAGTCGACAAAAGATGTATGCGGACCGAAAGGTTCGAGATTTAGAGTTTGGTGTGGGCGAGCAGGTTCTTTAGAAGATCTCACCCATTAAGGGTGTAATGCGATTTGGGAAGAGGGGCAAGTTGAGTCTGAGGTATCTTGGCCCATTTGAGATTCTCCGTAGGGTTGGAGATATTGCTTATGAGTTAGCCTTGCCACCAGGCCTGTCCGATGTTCATCCGATTTTTCATGTGTCTATATTGAAGAAATACCATTCTGATGGTTCGTACATTGTTCGTTGGGATTCAGTGTTGCTCAATGAGAATCAGACCTATGAGAAGGAGCTGATAGCAATCTTGGATAGGAAGGTTCGGAAGTTGAGGTCTAAGGAGATTGCTTCGTGGAAGTTCGAAGCAACGTCTTGTTCGAGGAAGGCTACTTGGCAGACCGAGTCGATATGCATGAGAGATATCCCCAGTTGTTAGCGGTTGGAGTACTTTTTCCCCGTTTCACTTCCTTGATGCTTGAGGATGAGCGATTATTTAATTGGTATCTGATGTAACAACTCGTTTGGTTGTTACGGTAGTTTTGGCCTTGTTGACCCTTTTCAGAGCTTGTTTAGCTTATATTAGACTTGCAGGGATGGGTGGTACAATTTTCGAAGTCATCGGATGAATATTAGATGGGTTTTTGTGATAATAAGTCTTTGACCGAAAGATGTTGACCCAAAGTTGACTTTTAGGTAAATGGACCTTTTTGGAAATCTGTTGATTTTGAGAGGTCCGGATGGTCATTTGTGACTTGACGGTATATTTGGTTTGCTTCCCAATGCATTAAAATGCATTTTGTGACTTGGGTGGAAGGTTAGTTTTGGAGTATTGGGGGTTGACTTGGTCAACAAGACCCCCGTTGGGAAATCCGAGGCCACGAGTGAGCTCGTGGCACGTTTTTTAATGTGTTTACATATTTGTGTTGTATCTGTGGGGCCTCGGGTGATAGTCGGATTTCAGGTTGAAACTTGTGGAGTTTTGGGGAATTTGGTATCTGGTGCATCGCCATGGCGATACCAGGACCGCGGCAGCGGTATCGCTACGGCAATGGCCCTGCCGCTAGCGGCTTAGTGAGATTGTGATTGATCGCCGGGGTGGTCAAGTCACCACTGTAGCGGGTCCGCCGTAGCAGACTACAGACCGTTATAGCGGTTGACGGGGACTTAAATGACTTAAAATCCTCTTTCAAACCCTACCACTCCTCATTCATTACTCTCGGTTTTAGTGTGACTTTGGGAGCAAAACAAGAGATTCTAAGGCAATTCTTCATTGAGGTAAGTTCATCTAACCCTATTCATCATTTATAATTCATAATCTACCTTAGAAACTCCCTAATTCATGCTAGAGTTTTCCAATAACTTAAGGATTAAAGAGGGTTCTTAGGGTTTCTTTCTTGAATGAACTTTTGGTTATCAAACATTGATTTGTTGATGGAATACGCTTATATTAGTATGGAATTGATGGGTATTATCTTTATAAACATGTTTCCTTCATTATTAGTAACCAATTCATGAATTTGAAAATTAGGGTTCATACCCAAAATTTGGGGTTTCCCTTTAAATTCGATTTTAGCTTAATATTTAGTTGTTTTTGGAATTGATTGGTAGGTTTTTATCACTTAGACTTGAATTGCATATTTTACTTTCGAATTTTCCGTTTTGCCCTTATGGGCCCGTTTCCCCAAATCCCACAGACTTAAGTTGACCAAATTAGAAGCCTAGCAATATAGGTACTGTTCTTCATTATTTCTAATCTAGATTACGTTATAAATAGACCCTGAGTATTTGGAGGCATTGAGGAAGGTCAAGCCACTCGCGTGATTGTTTGCTGTTACAAATACATATATATATATATATATATATACATATATATATATATATATATATATATATATATATATACATATTATACATACCGCGGTCACAACTTCCAGCGGATGGTATCATGCATAAGCCAGCAAGGCTGTCATCATACAGGGGGACGTCCAGAACACAGATCACACTGACACAACTGAGCAGTAACCACCCATAACCCACACATATGTCTACAGACCTCTAAGAGTCATAACAGAATCATATGACGGGACAGGGCCCCGCCGTACCCCTGAACAAACATATACATATGTATAAATAACGATGTATCCGGTCCAAAGTATGTGCCTCGGAACAATGGGAGCGCTCCAAGGCCAGACTCGGACGGGGGATCCTAAGCCGGGTGGACCACCCAAACAAGTATCCGTACCTCGCCGCGGCATGAAACGCGACCCCGAAGAAAAGGTGGTCGGTACGGAATATGTACCGAGTATGCAAAGCATGGCAAGAATAGGATCATAATCGAACAAAAGTACGGAAAGTAAAATGCAATATCCGAATACCAAAATGCTTCGGTTAAAAAATACAAATCATGCATGGGGCTCTTAGGAATATGGTCGCCCTCCGACATTGGCGCCATAACACATCATACTCCCGAAGGTTTCATATCCGTGTATCCGTCACACATCATAACATCATAAAGATATATACAGTGCACCCGAAAGGGGCTCGGCGTACCGGACACATCATAACATAATATATACACGGCCCCCGACCAAAAAGGGGCTCGGCGAACCGGACACATCATACTCGAGAATAGAGCATAGTGCGCACGATGACATACCGGCCCGGGACTCGGCGAAAGATGTAATAACGAATGCACGAGAAGCGAGAAATGTGAATAACCATATGCAATGAAACATTTTCAAAGACTCAATAGCATAATCAAAACAAACTATTACTTAAGAACCAAAACATTAATCAAACTAAGTTTCCTCCGAACGTCGTCGGGGACATATCGAATGAAACTTTGGAAATTCATAGATACATGTCAAACCATATGACATAGCGGGAACCGAAAGCATAATCATCATTCTGCATTCGACGTATAAGTACACTAACCATATCCGAAGGGTCGGGGTGGTAACCGTATTAAGTTTTGTCACAAAGTCGTCGAAACTATACAAAGAAAAGTCGCGGGACCCACGGACGGACGTCAACCCAATCCGAGCCCGCCTATGGAAGGTGTAATCATTATACGCTATGGAACATCCCACGAGCATATCAACATCCGATTACGTTCACGAAAGTTACGGCCCTTTTCGACGTTAACCACTTTTGGTGAACAAAACTTTTTATGCAACATTTGTTAATTATTTCAAAGACATAAGGGCCATTATTCCATTACATTACGAATGTCAAAGATAAAATGCAAATAAGAATCGTAGGCATACTCGGATCGGCAGAATAGAATTTTCTCGAGGCTCGTGTCATAGCCTATTTAAGCAACTAAGGCATACCGAAAGAAGGAAGGGTTAGCTTTACATACCTCGTCCACTTCCTAAGCTAATCCGAATTCAAGTCTCGGCTTCTCAAAATCTACAATAACATCATTTGGCACCAAACATTA